>NW_026046123.1:0-32128 GCF_023864275.1 Schistocerca cancellata
TGTCTGCGCTGTTAGGACACCAAGCAGTGTGGTTAGCTGCATTCAACCCCCGTGGCAATGTCTTGCAGTCCTCCAAGTCTGTTGACCACAGGTATGTGCGTCGATAAGAGGTGGACAGATGTCGCATCGCTCTCGCCGTCACTTGTCACGCCGAATCGTACTTAACGTAGTTTTCTGCAAGCGTCAGCGGAGCGTCAGTCGAGCTAAGTCGGGCCAAGTCGCATAAGAGGAGCAACAAAATGCGCATTTCCGGTACCGGGAATCGAACCCGGGCCTCCTGGGTGAGAGCCAGGTATCCTAGCCACTAGACCACACCGGACAACGGCACAAGGGCTCCTCCAGCGAACACAGCAAGCTGTACGCACGCTACTTAACGACAACTGTAAACATAGACGCTCCCACTTTGTACAACGGCATGCTCGGGACACGTTTCGTGGAGACGAACGCCAGCCATCATGACACCAAACTGCGCCTGTGAATCATGTCGTTGCACCGCGCACTGTGCTGCGACAATTTAAGAAAGAGACGCTCACGGCTTGCTGCGCTGTTTCGTCGCGGGTAGTCAGTGCTCCGGCTTTCGAGACAGAAAACATTGGCAGCGGTGGGATTCGAACCCACGCCTCCGAGGAGACTGGTGCCTGAAACCAGCGCCTTAGACCGCTCGGCCACGCTACCGACGCCGCACGGCGGTCAGAGGAGCTGCGTTCTACCCCACGAGAAAACACCGCAATGGCACAAAAAACGAGAAAAAATTGGCAGCGGTGGGATTCGAACCCACGCCTCCGAAGAGACTGGTGCCTTAAACCAGCGCCTTAGACCGCTCGGCCACGCTACCTGTGCCAGTGTTCTTCGCTTTTGTAGAAACAGTCCACGACACAGCTTCCTGTTCTGCTGCGACTGGCTGCTCATCCATTGCACCTCAAACAAATGCCTTCTTCGAATAGAGATTCACTACACAGGCAGCTGCCCGCGTTCTGGTGCGGCGGCATTACGTGTTGATAATGAATTGGTAGTGCCACCTGCAGCCTGCGGAACATGAGTGAAAAATCAAGAGGGCACCGTGTTTTCAAACACTGAGTCACAATCGTCACTGCAGCGACAGCAAGGCAAAAAGTTTAAAAATTGCCGTGACCAGGATTCGAACCTGGGTTATTGCGGCCACAACGCAATGTCCTAACCACTAGACGATCACGGCCACGGAAGCACCGCCGACAGCAGTTCTCGCGACTGCAAGTGGCGATGAACAGCAAAGCTCGGCCCACACACCACTGCGTCTCCCCACAGCTGTGTCAGACGCGATCTCCATTATATGTACACTGGCAAACGAACGTGTCTGCGCTGTTAGGACACCAAGCAGTGTGGTTAGCTGCATTCAACCCCCGTGGCAATGTCTTGCAGTCCTCCAAGTCTGTTGACCACAGGTATGTGCGTCGATAAGAGGTGGACAGATGTCGCATCGCTCTCGCCGTCACTTGTCACGCCGAATCGTACTTAACGTAGTTTTCTGCAAGCGTCAGCGGAGCGTCAGTCGAGCTAAGTCGGGCCAAGTCGCATAAGAGGAGCAACAAAATGCGCATTTCCGGTACCGGGAATCGAACCCGGGCCTCCTGGGTGAGAGCCAGGTATCCTAGCCACTAGACCACACCGGACAACGGCACAAGGGCTCCTCCAGCGAACACAGCAAGCTGTACGCACGCTACTTAACGACAACTGTAAACATAGACGCTCCCACTTTGTACAACGGCATGCTCGGGACACGTTTCGTGGAGACGAACGCCAGCCATCATGACACCAAACTGCGCCTGTGAATCATGTCGTTGCACCGCGCACTGTGCTGCGACAATTTAAGAAAGAGACGCTCACGGCTTGCTGCGCTGTTTCGTCGCGGGTAGTCAGTGCTCCGGCTTTCGAGACAGAAAACATTGGCAGCGGTGGGATTCGAACCCACGCCTCCGAGGAGACTGGTGCCTTAAACCAGCGCCTTAGACCGCTCGGCCACGCTACCTGTGCCAGTGTT
The DNA here is from genome assembly GCF_023864275.1 of Schistocerca cancellata. Taxonomy (NCBI): domain Eukaryota; kingdom Metazoa; phylum Arthropoda; class Insecta; order Orthoptera; family Acrididae; genus Schistocerca; species Schistocerca cancellata. Next base: position 2,018 of record NW_026046123.1, read on the forward strand.
CTTCGCTTTTGTAGAAACAGTCCACGACACAGCTTCCTGTTCTGCTGCGACTGGCTGCTCATCCATTGCACCTCAAACAAATGCCTTCTTCGAATAGAGATTCACTACACAGGCAGCTGCCCGCGTTCTGGTGCGGCGGCATTACGTGTTGATAATGAATTGGTAGTGCCACCTGCAGCCTGCGGAACATGAGTGAAAAATCAAGAGGGCACCGTGTTTTCAAACACTGAGTCACAATCGTCACTGCAGCGACAGCAAGGCAAAAAGTTTAAAAATTGCCGTGACCAGGATTCGAACCTGGGTTATTGCGGCCACAACGCAATGTCCTAACCACTAGACGATCACGGCCACGGAAGCACCGCCGACAGCAGTTCTCGCGACTGCAAGTGGCGATGAACAGCAAAGCTCGGCCCACACACCACTGCGTCTCCCCACAGCTGTGTCAGACGCGATCTCCATTATATGTACACTGGCAAACGAACGTGTCTGCGCTGTTAGGACACCAAGCAGTGTGGTTAGCTGCATTCAACCCCCGTGGCAATGTCTTGCAGTCCTCCAAGTCTGTTGACCACAGGTATGTGCGTCGATAAGAGGTGGACAGATGTCGCATCGCTCTCGCCGTCACTTGTCACGCCGAATCGTACTTAACGTAGTTTTCTGCAAGCGTCAGCGGAGCGTCAGTCGAGCTAAGTCGGGCCAAGTCGCATAAGAGGAGCAACAAAATGCGCATTTCCGGTACCGGGAATCGAACCCGGGCCTCCTGGGTGAGAGCCAGGTATCCTAGCCACTAGACCACACCGGACAACGGCACAAGGGCTCCTCCAGCGAACACAGCAAGCTGTACGCACGCTACTTAACGACAACTGTAAACATAGACGCTCCCACTTTGTACAACGGCATGCTCGGGACACGTTTCGTGGAGACGAACGCCAGCCATCATGACACCAAACTGCGCCTGTGAATCATGTCGTTGCACCGCGCACTGTGCTGCGACAATTTAAGAAAGAGACGCTCACGGCTTGCTGCGCTGTTTCGTCGCGGGTAGTCAGTGCTCCGGCTTTCGAGACAGAAAACATTGGCAGCGGTGGGATTCGAACCCACGCCTCCGAGGAGACTGGTGCCTGAAACCAGCGCCTTAGACCGCTCGGCCACGCTACCGACGCCGCACGGCGGTCAGAGGAGCTGCGTTCTACCCCACGAGAAAACACCGCAATGGCACAAAAAACGAGAAAAAATTGGCAGCGGTGGGATTCGAACCCACGCCTCCGAAGAGACTGGTGCCTTAAACCAGCGCCTTAGACCGCTCGGCCACGCTACCTGTGCCAGTGTTCTTCGCTTTTGTAGAAACAGTCCACGACACAGCTTCCTGTTCTGCTGCGACTGGCTGCTCATCCATTGCACCTCAAACAAATGCCTTCTTCGAATAGAGATTCACTACACAGGCAGCTGCCCGCGTTCTGGTGCGGCGGCATTACGTGTTGATAATGAATTGGTAGTGCCACCTGCAGCCTGCGGAACATGAGTGAAAAATCAAGAGGGCACCGTGTTTTCAAACACTGAGTCACAATCGTCACTGCAGCGACAGCAAGGCAAAAAGTTTAAAAATTGCCGTGACCAGGATTCGAACCTGGGTTATTGCGGCCACAACGCAATGTCCTAACCACTAGACGATCACGGCCACGGAAGCACCGCCGACAGCAGTTCTCGCGACTGCAAGTGGCGATGAACAGCAAAGCTCGGCCCACACACCACTGCGTCTCCCCACAGCTGTGTCAGACGCGATCTCCATTATATGTACACTGGCAAACGAACGTGTCTGCGCTGTTAGGACACCAAGCAGTGTGGTTAGCTGCATTCAACCCCCGTGGCAATGTCTTGCAGTCCTCCAAGTCTGTTGACCACAGGTATGTGCGTCGATAAGAGGTGGACAGATGTCGCATCGCTCTCGCCGTCACTTGTCACGCCGAATCGTACTTAACGTAGTTTTCTGCAAGCGTCAGCGGAGCGTCAGTCGAGCTAAGTCGGGCCAAGTCGCATAAGAGGAGCAACAAAATGCGCATTTCCGGTACCGGGAATCGAACCCGGGCCTCCTGGGTGAGAGCCAGGTATCCTAGCCACTAGACCACACCGGACAACGGCACAAGGGCTCCTCCAGCGAACACAGCAAGCTGTACGCACGCTACTTAACGACAACTGTAAACATAGACGCTCCCACTTTGTACAACGGCATGCTCGGGACACGTTTCGTGGAGACGAACGCCAGCCATCATGACACCAAACTGCGCCTGTGAATCATGTCGTTGCACCGCGCACTGTGCTGCGACAATTTAAGAAAGAGACGCTCACGGCTTGCTGCGCTGTTTCGTCGCGGGTAGTCAGTGCTCCGGCTTTCGAGACAGAAAACATTGGCAGCGGTGGGATTCGAACCCACGCCTCCGAGGAGACTGGTGCCTGAAACCAGCGCCTTAGACCGCTCGGCCACGCTACCGACGCCGCACGGCGGTCAGAGGAGCTGCGTTCTACCCCACGAGAAAACACCGCAATGGCACAAAAAACGAGAAAAAATTGGCAGCGGTGGGATTCGAACCCACGCCTCCGAAGAGACTGGTGCCTTAAACCAGCGCCTTAGACCGCTCGGCCACGCTACCTGTGCCAGTGTTCTTCGCTTTTGTAGAAACAGTCCACGACACAGCTTCCTGTTCTGCTGCGACTGGCTGCTCATCCATTGCACCTCAAACAAATGCCTTCTTCGAATAGAGATTCACTACACAGGCAGCTGCCCGCGTTCTGGTGCGGCGGCATTACGTGTTGATAATGAATTGGTAGTGCCACCTGCAGCCTGCGGAACATGAGTGAAAAATCAAGAGGGCACCGTGTTTTCAAACACTGAGTCACAATCGTCACTGCAGCGACAGCAAGGCAAAAAGTTTAAAAATTGCCGTGACCAGGATTCGAACCTGGGTTATTGCGGCCACAACGCAATGTCCTAACCACTAGACGATCACGGCCACGGAAGCACCGCCGACAGCAGTTCTCGCGACTGCAAGTGGCGATGAACAGCAAAGCTCGGCCCACACACCACTGCGTCTCCCCACAGCTGTGTCAGACGCGATCTCCATTATATGTACACTGGCAAACGAACGTGTCTGCGCTGTTAGGACACCAAGCAGTGTGGTTAGCTGCATTCAACCCCCGTGGCAATGTCTTGCAGTCCTCCAAGTCTGTTGACCACAGGTATGTGCGTCGATAAGAGGTGGACAGATGTCGCATCGCTCTCGCCGTCACTTGTCACGCCGAATCGTACTTAACGTAGTTTTCTGCAAGCGTCAGCGGAGCGTCAGTCGAGCTAAGTCGGGCCAAGTCGCATAAGAGGAGCAACAAAATGTGCATTTCCGGTACCGGGAATCGAACCCGGGCCTCCTGGGTGAGAGCCAGGTATCCTAGCCACTAGACCACACCGGACAACGGCACAAGGGCTCCTCCAGCGAACACAGCAAGCTGTACGCACGCTACTTAACGACAACTGTAAACATAGACGCTCCCACTTTGTACAACGGCATGCTCGGGACACGTTTCGTGGAGACGAACGCCAGCCATCATGACACCAAACTGCGCCTGTGAATCATGTCGTTGCACCGCGCACTGTGCTGCGACAATTTAAGAAAGAGACGCTCACGGCTTGCTGCGCTGTTTCGTCGCGGGTAGTCAGTGCTCCGGCTTTCGAGACAGAAAACATTGGCAGCGGTGGGATTCGAACCCACGCCTCCGAGGAGACTGGTGCCTTAAACCAGCGCCTTAGACCGCTCGGCCACGCTACCTGTGCCAGTGTTCTTCGCTTTTGTAGAAACAGTCCACGACACAGCTTCCTGTTCTGCTGCGACTGGCTGCTCATCCATTGCACCTCAAACAAATGCCTTCTTCGAATAGAGATTCACTACACAGGCAGCTGCCCGCGTTCTGGTGCGGCGGCATTACGTGTTGATAATGAATTGGTAGTGCCACCTGCAGCCTGCGGAACATGAGTGAAAAATCAAGAGGGCACCGTGTTTTCAAACACTGAGTCACAATCGTCACTGCAGCGACAGCAAGGCAAAAAGTTTAAAAATTGCCGTGACCAGGATTCGAACCTGGGTTATTGCGGCCACAACGCAATGTCCTAACCACTAGACGATCACGGCCACGGAAGCACCGCCGACAGCAGTTCTCGCGACTGCAAGTGGCGATGAACAGCAAAGCTCGGCCCACACACCACTGCGTCTCCCCACAGCTGTGTCAGACGCGATCTCCATTATATGTACACTGGCAAACGAACGTGTCTGCGCTGTTAGGACACCAAGCAGTGTGGTTAGCTGCATTCAACCCCCGTGGCAATGTCTTGCAGTCCTCCAAGTCTGTTGACCACAGGTATGTGCGTCGATAAGAGGTGGACAGATGTCGCATCGCTCTCGCCGTCACTTGTCACGCCGAATCGTACTTAACGTAGTTTTCTGCAAGCGTCAGCGGAGCGTCAGTCGAGCTAAGTCGGGCCAAGTCGCATAAGAGGAGCAACAAAATGCGCATTTCCGGTACCGGGAATCGAACCCGGGCCTCCTGGGTGAGAGCCAGGTATCCTAGCCACTAGACCACACCGGACAACGGCACAAGGGCTCCTCCAGCGAACACAGCAAGCTGTACGCACGCTACTTAACGACAACTGTAAACATAGACGCTCCCACTTTGTACAACGGCATGCTCGGGACACGTTTCGTGGAGACGAACGCCAGCCATCATGACACCAAACTGCGCCTGTGAATCATGTCGTTGCACCGCGCACTGTGCTGCGACAATTTAAGAAAGAGACGCTCACGGCTTGCTGCGCTGTTTCGTCGCGGGTAGTCAGTGCTCCGGCTTTCGAGACAGAAAACATTGGCAGCGGTGGGATTCGAACCCACGCCTCCGAGGAGACTGGTGCCTGAAACCAGCGCCTTAGACCGCTCGGCCACGCTACCGACGCCGCACGGCGGTCAGAGGAGCTGCGTTCTACCCCACGAGAAAACACCGCAATGGCACAAAAAACGAGAAAAAATTGGCAGCGGTGGGATTCGAACCCACGCCTCCGAAGAGACTGGTGCCTTAAACCAGCGCCTTAGACCGCTCGGCCACGCTACCTGTGCCAGTGTTCTTCGCTTTTGTAGAAACAGTCCACGACACAGCTTCCTGTTCTGCTGCGACTGGCTGCTCATCCATTGCACCTCAAACAAATGCCTTCTTCGAATAGAGATTCACTACACAGGCAGCTGCCCGCGTTCTGGTGCGGCGGCATTACGTGTTGATAATGAATTGGTAGTGCCACCTGCAGCCTGCGGAACATGAGTGAAAAATCAAGAGGGCACCGTGTTTTCAAACACTGAGTCACAATCGTCACTGCAGCGACAGCAAGGCAAAAAGTTTAAAAATTGCCGTGACCAGGATTCGAACCTGGGTTATTGCGGCCACAACGCAATGTCCTAACCACTAGACGATCACGGCCACGGAAGCACCGCCGACAGCAGTTCTCGCGACTGCAAGTGGCGATGAACAGCAAAGCTCGGCCCACACACCACTGCGTCTCCCCACAGCTGTGTCAGACGCGATCTCCATTATATGTACACTGGCAAACGAACGTGTCTGCGCTGTTAGGACACCAAGCAGTGTGGTTAGCTGCATTCAACCCCCGTGGCAATGTCTTGCAGTCCTCCAAGTCTGTTGACCACAGGTATGTGCGTCGATAAGAGGTGGACAGATGTCGCATCGCTCTCGCCGTCACTTGTCACGCCGAATCGTACTTAACGTAGTTTTCTGCAAGCGTCAGCGGAGCGTCAGTCGAGCTAAGTCGGGCCAAGTCGCATAAGAGGAGCAACAAAATGCGCATTTCCGGTACCGGGAATCGAACCCGGGCCTCCTGGGTGAGAGCCAGGTATCCTAGCCACTAGACCACACCGGACAACGGCACAAGGGCTCCTCCAGCGAACACAGCAAGCTGTACGCACGCTACTTAACGACAACTGTAAACATAGACGCTCCCACTTTGTACAACGGCATGCTCGGGACACGTTTCGTGGAGACGAACGCCAGCCATCATGACACCAAACTGCGCCTGTGAATCATGTCGTTGCACCGCGCACTGTGCTGCGACAATTTAAGAAAGAGACGCTCACGGCTTGCTGCGCTGTTTCGTCGCGGGTAGTCAGTGCTCCGGCTTTCGAGACAGAAAACATTGGCAGCGGTGGGATTCGAACCCACGCCTCCGAGGAGACTGGTGCCTGAAACCAGCGCCTTAGACCGCTCGGCCACGCTACCGACGCCGCACGGCGGTCAGAGGAGCTGCGTTCTACCCCACGAGAAAACACCGCAATGGCACAAAAAACGAGAAAAAATTGGCAGCGGTGGGATTCGAACCCACGCCTCCGAAGAGACTGGTGCCTTAAACCAGCGCCTTAGACCGCTCGGCCACGCTACCTGTGCCAGTGTTCTTCGCTTTTGTAGAAACAGTCCACGACACAGCTTCCTGTTCTGCTGCGACTGGCTGCTCATCCATTGCACCTCAAACAAATGCCTTCTTCGAATAGAGATTCACTACACAGGCAGCTGCCCGCGTTCTGGTGCGGCGGCATTACGTGTTGATAATGAATTGGTAGTGCCACCTGCAGCCTGCGGAACATGAGTGAAAAATCAAGAGGGCACCGTGTTTTCAAACACTGAGTCACAATCGTCACTGCAGCGACAGCAAGGCAAAAAGTTTAAAAATTGCCGTGACCAGGATTCGAACCTGGGTTATTGCGGCCACAACGCAATGTCCTAACCACTAGACGATCACGGCCACGGAAGCACCGCCGACAGCAGTTCTCGCGACTGCAAGTGGCGATGAACAGCAAAGCTCGGCCCACACACCACTGCGTCTCCCCACAGCTGTGTCAGACGCGATCTCCATTATATGTACACTGGCAAACGAACGTGTCTGCGCTGTTAGGACACCAAGCAGTGTGGTTAGCTGCATTCAACCCCCGTGGCAATGTCTTGCAGTCCTCCAAGTCTGTTGACCACAGGTATGTGCGTCGATAAGAGGTGGACAGATGTCGCATCGCTCTCGCCGTCACTTGTCACGCCGAATCGTACTTAACGTAGTTTTCTGCAAGCGTCAGCGGAGCGTCAGTCGAGCTAAGTCGGGCCAAGTCGCATAAGAGGAGCAACAAAATGCGCATTTCCGGTACCGGGAATCGAACCCGGGCCTCCTGGGTGAGAGCCAGGTATCCTAGCCACTAGACCACACCGGACAACGGCACAAGGGCTCCTCCAGCGAACACAGCAAGCTGTACGCACGCTACTTAACGACAACTGTAAACATAGACGCTCCCACTTTGTACAACGGCATGCTCGGGACACGTTTCGTGGAGACGAACGCCAGCCATCATGACACCAAACTGCGCCTGTGAATCATGTCGTTGCACCGCGCACTGTGCTGCGACAATTTAAGAAAGAGACGCTCACGGCTTGCTGCGCTGTTTCGTCGCGGGTAGTCAGTGCTCCGGCTTTCGAGACAGAAAACATTGGCAGCGGTGGGATTCGAACCCACGCCTCCGAGGAGACTGGTGCCTTAAACCAGCGCCTTAGACCGCTCGGCCACGCTACCTGTGCCAGTGTTCTTCGCTTTTGTAGAAACAGTCCACGACACAGCTTCCTGTTCTGCTGCGACTGGCTGCTCATCCATTGCACCTCAAACAAATGCCTTCTTCGAATAGAGATTCACTACACAGGCAGCTGCCCGCGTTCTGGTGCGGCGGCATTACGTGTTGATAATGAATTGGTAGTGCCACCTGCAGCCTGCGGAACATGAGTGAAAAATCAAGAGGGCACCGTGTTTTCAAACACTGAGTCACAATCGTCACTGCAGCGACAGCAAGGCAAAAAGTTTAAAAATTGCCGTGACCAGGATTCGAACCTGGGTTATTGCGGCCACAACGCAATGTCCTAACCACTAGACGATCACGGCCACGGAAGCACCGCCGACAGCAGTTCTCGCGACTGCAAGTGGCGATGAACAGCAAAGCTCGGCCCACACACCACTGCGTCTCCCCACAGCTGTGTCAGACGCGATCTCCATTATATGTACACTGGCAAACGAACGTGTCTGCGCTGTTAGGACACCAAGCAGTGTGGTTAGCTGCATTCAACCCCCGTGGCAATGTCTTGCAGTCCTCCAAGTCTGTTGACCACAGGTATGTGCGTCGATAAGAGGTGGACAGATGTCGCATCGCTCTCGCCGTCACTTGTCACGCCGAATCGTACTTAACGTAGTTTTCTGCAAGCGTCAGCGGAGCGTCAGTCGAGCTAAGTCGGGCCAAGTCGCATAAGAGGAGCAACAAAATGCGCATTTCCGGTACCGGGAATCGAACCCGGGCCTCCTGGGTGAGAGCCAGGTATCCTAGCCACTAGACCACACCGGACAACGGCACAAGGGCTCCTCCAGCGAACACAGCAAGCTGTACGCACGCTACTTAACGACAACTGTAAACATAGACGCTCCCACTTTGTACAACGGCATGCTCGGGACACGTTTCGTGGAGACGAACGCCAGCCATCATGACACCAAACTGCGCCTGTGAATCATGTCGTTGCACCGCGCACTGTGCTGCGACAATTTAAGAAAGAGACGCTCACGGCTTGCTGCGCTGTTTCGTCGCGGGTAGTCAGTGCTCCGGCTTTCGAGACAGAAAACATTGGCAGCGGTGGGATTCGAACCCACGCCTCCGAGGAGACTGGTGCCTTAAACCAGCGCCTTAGACCGCTCGGCCACGCTACCTGTGCCAGTGTTCTTCGCTTTTGTAGAAACAGTCCACGACACAGCTTCCTGTTCTGCTGCGACTGGCTGCTCATCCATTGCACCTCAAACAAATGCCTTCTTCGAATAGAGATTCACTACACAGGCAGCTGCCCGCGTTCTGGTGCGGCGGCATTACGTGTTGATAATGAATTGGTAGTGCCACCTGCAGCCTGCGGAACATGAGTGAAAAATCAAGAGGGCACCGTGTTTTCAAACACTGAGTCACAATCGTCACTGCAGCGACAGCAAGGCAAAAAGTTTAAAAATTGCCGTGACCAGGATTCGAACCTGGGTTATTGCGGCCACAACGCAATGTCCTAACCACTAGACGATCACGGCCACGGAAGCACCGCCGACAGCAGTTCTCGCGACTGCAAGTGGCGATGAACAGCAAAGCTCGGCCCACACACCACTGCGTCTCCCCACAGCTGTGTCAGACGCGATCTCCATTATATGTACACTGGCAAACGAACGTGTCTGCGCTGTTAGGACACCAAGCAGTGTGGTTAGCTGCATTCAACCCCCGTGGCAATGTCTTGCAGTCCTCCAAGTCTGTTGACCACAGGTATGTGCGTCGATAAGAGGTGGACAGATGTCGCATCGCTCTCGCCGTCACTTGTCACGCCGAATCGTACTTAACGTAGTTTTCTGCAAGCGTCAGCGGAGCGTCAGTCGAGCTAAGTCGGGCCAAGTCGCATAAGAGGAGCAACAAAATGCGCATTTCCGGTACCGGGAATCGAACCCGGGCCTCCTGGGTGAGAGCCAGGTATCCTAGCCACTAGACCACACCGGACAACGGCACAAGGGCTCCTCCAGCGAACACAGCAAGCTGTACGCACGCTACTTAACGACAACTGTAAACATAGACGCTCCCACTTTGTACAACGGCATGCTCGGGACACGTTTCGTGGAGACGAACGCCAGCCATCATGACACCAAACTGCGCCTGTGAATCATGTCGTTGCACCGCGCACTGTGCTGCGACAATTTAAGAAAGAGACGCTCACGGCTTGCTGCGCTGTTTCGTCGCGGGTAGTCAGTGCTCCGGCTTTCGAGACAGAAAACATTGGCAGCGGTGGGATTCGAACCCACGCCTCCGAGGAGACTGGTGCCTGAAACCAGCGCCTTAGACCGCTCGGCCACGCTACCGACGCCGCACGGCGGTCAGAGGAGCTGCGTTCTACCCCACGAGAAAACACCGCAATGGCACAAAAAACGAGAAAAAATTGGCAGCGGTGGGATTCGAACCCACGCCTCCGAAGAGACTGGTGCCTTAAACCAGCGCCTTAGACCGCTCGGCCACGCTACCTGTGCCAGTGTTCTTCGCTTTTGTAGAAACAGTCCACGACACAGCTTCCTGTTCTGCTGCGACTGGCTGCTCATCCATTGCACCTCAAACAAATGCCTTCTTCGAATAGAGATTCACTACACAGGCAGCTGCCCGCGTTCTGGTGCGGCGGCATTACGTGTTGATAATGAATTGGTAGTGCCACCTGCAGCCTGCGGAACATGAGTGAAAAATCAAGAGGGCACCGTGTTTTCAAACACTGAGTCACAATCGTCACTGCAGCGACAGCAAGGCAAAAAGTTTAAAAATTGCCGTGACCAGGATTCGAACCTGGGTTATTGCGGCCACAACGCAATGTCCTAACCACTAGACGATCACGGCCACGGAAGCACCGCCGACAGCAGTTCTCGCGACTGCAAGTGGCGATGAACAGCAAAGCTCGGCCCACACACCACTGCGTCTCCCCACAGCTGTGTCAGACGCGATCTCCATTATATGTACACTGGCAAACGAACGTGTCTGCGCTGTTAGGACACCAAGCAGTGTGGTTAGCTGCATTCAACCCCCGTGGCAATGTCTTGCAGTCCTCCAAGTCTGTTGACCACAGGTATGTGCGTCGATAAGAGGTGGACAGATGTCGCATCGCTCTCGCCGTCACTTGTCACGCCGAATCGTACTTAACGTAGTTTTCTGCAAGCGTCAGCGGAGCGTCAGTCGAGCTAAGTCGGGCCAAGTCGCATAAGAGGAGCAACAAAATGCGCATTTCCGGTACCGGGAATCGAACCCGGGCCTCCTGGGTGAGAGCCAGGTATCCTAGCCACTAGACCACACCGGACAACGGCACAAGGGCTCCTCCAGCGAACACAGCAAGCTGTACGCACGCTACTTAACGACAACTGTAAACATAGACGCTCCCACTTTGTACAACGGCATGCTCGGGACACGTTTCGTGGAGACGAACGCCAGCCATCATGACACCAAACTGCGCCTGTGAATCATGTCGTTGCACCGCGCACTGTGCTGCGACAATTTAAGAAAGAGACGCTCACGGCTTGCTGCGCTGTTTCGTCGCGGGTAGTCAGTGCTCCGGCTTTCGAGACAGAAAACATTGGCAGCGGTGGGATTCGAACCCACGCCTCCGAGGAGACTGGTGCCTGAAACCAGCGCCTTAGACCGCTCGGCCACGCTACCGACGCCGCACGGCGGTCAGAGGAGCTGCGTTCTACCCCACGAGAAAACACCGCAATGGCACAAAAAACGAGAAAAAATTGGCAGCGGTGGGATTCGAACCCACGCCTCCGAAGAGACTGGTGCCTTAAACCAGCGCCTTAGACCGCTCGGCCACGCTACCTGTGCCAGTGTTCTTCGCTTTTGTAGAAACAGTCCACGACACAGCTTCCTGTTCTGCTGCGACTGGCTGCTCATCCATTGCACCTCAAACAAATGCCTTCTTCGAATAGAGATTCACTACACAGGCAGCTGCCCGCGTTCTGGTGCGGCGGCATTACGTGTTGATAATGAATTGGTAGTGCCACCTGCAGCCTGCGGAACATGAGTGAAAAATCAAGAGGGCACCGTGTTTTCAAACACTGAGTCACAATCGTCACTGCAGCGACAGCAAGGCAAAAAGTTTAAAAATTGCCGTGACCAGGATTCGAACCTGGGTTATTGCGGCCACAACGCAATGTCCTAACCACTAGACGATCACGGCCACGGAAGCACCGCCGACAGCAGTTCTCGCGACTGCAAGTGGCGATGAACAGCAAAGCTCGGCCCACACACCACTGCGTCTCCCCACAGCTGTGTCAGACGCGATCTCCATTATATGTACACTGGCAAACGAACGTGTCTGCGCTGTTAGGACACCAAGCAGTGTGGTTAGCTGCATTCAACCCCCGTGGCAATGTCTTGCAGTCCTCCAAGTCTGTTGACCACAGGTATGTGCGTCGATAAGAGGTGGACAGATGTCGCATCGCTCTCGCCGTCACTTGTCACGCCGAATCGTACTTAACGTAGTTTTCTGCAAGCGTCAGCGGAGCGTCAGTCGAGCTAAGTCGGGCCAAGTCGCATAAGAGGAGCAACAAAATGCGCATTTCCGGTACCGGGAATCGAACCCGGGCCTCCTGGGTGAGAGCCAGGTATCCTAGCCACTAGACCACACCGGACAACGGCACAAGGGCTCCTCCAGCGAACACAGCAAGCTGTACGCACGCTACTTAACGACAACTGTAAACATAGACGCTCCCACTTTGTACAACGGCATGCTCGGGACACGTTTCGTGGAGACGAACGCCAGCCATCATGACACCAAACTGCGCCTGTGAATCATGTCGTTGCACCGCGCACTGTGCTGCGACAATTTAAGAAAGAGACGCTCACGGCTTGCTGCGCTGTTTCGTCGCGGGTAGTCAGTGCTCCGGCTTTCGAGACAGAAAACATTGGCAGCGGTGGGATTCGAACCCACGCCTCCGAGGAGACTGGTGCCTTAAACCAGCGCCTTAGACCGCTCGGCCACGCTACCGACGCCGCACGGCGGTCAGAGGAGCTGCGTTCTACCCCACGAGAAAACACCGCAATGGCACAAAAAACGAGAAAAAATTGGCAGCGGTGGGATTCGAACCCACGCCTCCGAAGAGACTGGTGCCTTAAACCAGCGCCTTAGACCGCTCGGCCACGCTACCTGTGCCAGTGTTCTTCGCTTTTGTAGAAACAGTCCACGACACAGCTTCCTGTTCTGCTGCGACTGGCTGCTCATCCATTGCACCTCAAACAAATGCCTTCTTCGAATAGAGATTCACTACACAGGCAGCTGCCCGCGTTCTGGTGCGGCGGCATTACGTGTTGATAATGAATTGGTAGTGCCACCTGCAGCCTGCGGAACATGAGTGAAAAATCAAGAGGGCACCGTGTTTTCAAACACTGAGTCACAATCGTCACTGCAGCGACAGCAAGGCAAAAAGTTTAAAAATTGCCGTGACCAGGATTCGAACCTGGGTTATTGCGGCCACAACGCAATGTCCTAACCACTAGACGATCACGGCCACGGAAGCACCGCCGACAGCAGTTCTCGCGACTGCAAGTGGCGATGAACAGCAAAGCTCGGCCCACACACCACTGCGTCTCCCCACAGCTGTGTCAGACGCGATCTCCATTATATGTACACTGGCAAACGAACGTGTCTGCGCTGTTAGGACACCAAGCAGTGTGGTTAGCTGCATTCAACCCCCGTGGCAATGTCTTGCAGTCCTCCAAGTCTGTTGACCACAGGTATGTGCGTCGATAAGAGGTGGACAGATGTCGCATCGCTCTCGCCGTCACTTGTCACGCCGAATCGTACTTAACGTAGTTTTCTGCAAGCGTCAGCGGAGCGTCAGTCGAGCTAAGTCGGGCCAAGTCGCATAAGAGGAGCAACAAAATGCGCATTTCCGGTACCGGGAATCGAACCCGGGCCTCCTGGGTGAGAGCCAGGTATCCTAGCCACTAGACCACACCGGACAACGGCACAAGGGCTCCTCCAGCGAACACAGCAAGCTGTACGCACGCTACTTAACGACAACTGTAAACATAGACGCTCCCACTTTGTACAACGGCATGCTCGGGACACGTTTCGTGGAGACGAACGCCAGCCATCATGACACCAAACTGCGCCTGTGAATCATGTCGTTGCACCGCGCACTGTGCTGCGACAATTTAAGAAAGAGACGCTCACGGCTTGCTGCGCTGTTTCGTCGCGGGTAGTCAGTGCTCCGGCTTTCGAGACAGAAAACATTGGCAGCGGTGGGATTCGAACCCACGCCTCCGAGGAGACTGGTGCCTTAAACCAGCGCCTTAGACCGCTCGGCCACGCTACCTGTGCCAGTGTTCTTCGCTTTTGTAGAAACAGTCCACGACACAGCTTCCTGTTCTGCTGCGACTGGCTGCTCATCCATTGCACCTCAAACAAATGCCTTCTTCGAATAGAGATTCACTACACAGGCAGCTGCCCGCGTTCTGGTGCGGCGGCATTACGTGTTGATAATGAATTGGTAGTGCCACCTGCAGCCTGCGGAACATGAGTGAAAAATCAAGAGGGCACCGTGTTTTCAAACACTGAGTCACAATCGTCACTGCAGCGACAGCAAGGCAAAAAGTTTAAAAATTGCCGTGACCAGGATTCGAACCTGGGTTATTGCGGCCACAACGCAATGTCCTAACCACTAGACGATCACGGCCACGGAAGCACCGCCGACAGCAGTTCTCGCGACTGCAAGTGGCGATGAACAGCAAAGCTCGGCCCACACACCACTGCGTCTCCCCACAGCTGTGTCAGACGCGATCTCCATTATATGTACACTGGCAAACGAACGTGTCTACGCTGTTAGGACACCAAGCAGTGTGGTTAGCTGCATTCAACCCCCGTGGCAATGTCTTGCAGTCCTCCAAGTCTGTTGACCACAGGTATGTGCGTCGATAAGAGGTGGACAGATGTCGCATCGCTCTCGCCGTCACTTGTCACGCCGAATCGTACTTAACGTAGTTTTCTGCAAGCGTCAGCGGAGCGTCAGTCGAGCTAAGTCGGGCCAAGTCGCATAAGAGGAGCAACAAAATGCGCATTTCCGGTACCGGGAATCGAACCCGGGCCTCCTGGGTGAGAGCCAGGTATCCTAGCCACTAGACCACACCGGACAACGGCACAAGGGCTCCTCCAGCGAACACAGCAAGCTGTACGCACGCTACTTAACGACAACTGTAAACATAGACGCTCCCACTTTGTACAACGGCATGCTCGGGACACGTTTCGTGGAGACGAACGCCAGCCATCATGACACCAAACTGCGCCTGTGAATCATGTCGTTGCACCGCGCACTGTGCTGCGACAATTTAAGAAAGAGACGCTCACGGCTTGCTGCGCTGTTTCGTCGCGGGTAGTCAGTGCTCCGGCTTTCGAGACAGAAAACATTGGCAGCGGTGGGATTCGAACCCACGCCTCCGAGGAGACTGGTGCCTGAAACCAGCGCCTTAGACCGCTCGGCCACGCTACCGACGCCGCACGGCGGTCAGAGGAGCTGCGTTCTACCCCACGAGAAAACACCGCAATGGCACAAAAAACGAGAAAAAATTGGCAGCGGTGGGATTCGAACCCACGCCTCCGAAGAGACTGGTGCCTTAAACCAGCGCCTTAGACCGCTCGGCCACGCTACCTGTGCCAGTGTTCTTCGCTTTTGTAGAAACAGTCCACGACACAGCTTCCTGTTCTGCTGCGACTGGCTGCTCATCCATTGCACCTCAAACAAATGCCTTCTTCGAATAGAGATTCACTACACAGGCAGCTGCCCGCGTTCTGGTGCGGCGGCATTACGTGTTGATAATGAATTGGTAGTGCCACCTGCAGCCTGCGGAACATGAGTGAAAAATCAAGAGGGCACCGTGTTTTCAAACACTGAGTCACAATCGTCACTGCAGCGACAGCAAGGCAAAAAGTTTAAAAATTGCCGTGACCAGGATTCGAACCTGGGTTATTGCGGCCACAACGCAATGTCCTAACCACTAGACGATCACGGCCACGGAAGCACCGCCGACAGCAGTTCTCGCGACTGCAAGTGGCGATGAACAGCAAAGCTCGGCCCACACACCACTGCGTCTCCCCACAGCTGTGTCAGACGCGATCTCCATTATATGTACACTGGCAAACGAACGTGTCTGCGCTGTTAGGACACCAAGCAGTGTGGTTAGCTGCATTCAACCCCCGTGGCAATGTCTTGCAGTCCTCCAAGTCTGTTGACCACAGGTATGTGCGTCGATAAGAGGTGGACAGATGTCGCATCGCTCTCGCCGTCACTTGTCACGCCGAATCGTACTTAACGTAGTTTTCTGCAAGCGTCAGCGGAGCGTCAGTCGAGCTAAGTCGGGCCAAGTCGCATAAGAGGAGCAACAAAATGCGCATTTCCGGTACCGGGAATCGAACCCGGGCCTCCTGGGTGAGAGCCAGGTATCCTAGCCACTAGACCACACCGGACAACGGCACAAGGGCTCCTCCAGCGAACACAGCAAGCTGTACGCACGCTACTTAACGACAACTGTAAACATAGACGCTCCCACTTTGTACAACGGCATGCTCGGGACACGTTTCGTGGAGACGAACGCCAGCCATCATGACACCAAACTGCGCCTGTGAATCATGTCGTTGCACCGCGCACTGTGCTGCGACAATTTAAGAAAGAGACGCTCACGGCTTGCTGCGCTGTTTCGTCGCGGGTAGTCAGTGCTCCGGCTTTCGAGACAGAAAACATTGGCAGCGGTGGGATTCGAACCCACGCCTCCGAGGAGACTGGTGCCTGAAACCAGCGCCTTAGACCGCTCGGCCACGCTACCGACGCCGCACGGCGGTCAGAGGAGCTGCGTTCTACCCCACGAGAAAACACCGCAATGGCACAAAAAACGAGAAAAAATTGGCAGCGGTGGGATTCGAACCCACGCCTCCGAAGAGACTGGTGCCTTAAACCAGCGCCTTAGACCGCTCGGCCACGCTACCTGTGCCAGTGTTCTTCGCTTTTGTAGAAACAGTCCACGACACAGCTTCCTGTTCTGCTGCGACTGGCTGCTCATCCATTGCACCTCAAACAAATGCCTTCTTCGAATAGAGATTCACTACACAGGCAGCTGCCCGCGTTCTGGTGCGGCGGCATTACGTGTTGATAATGAATTGGTAGTGCCACCTGCAGCCTGCGGAACATGAGTGAAAAATCAAGAGGGCACCGTGTTTTCAAACACTGAGTCACAATCGTCACTGCAGCGACAGCAAGGCAAAAAGTTTAAAAATTGCCGTGACCAGGATTCGAACCTGGGTTATTGCGGCCACAACGCAATGTCCTAACCACTAGACGATCACGGCCACGGAAGCACCGCCGACAGCAGTTCTCGCGACTGCAAGTGGCGATGAACAGCAAAGCTCGGCCCACACACCACTGCGTCTCCCCACAGCTGTGTCAGACGCGATCTCCATTATATGTACACTGGCAAACGAACGTGTCTGCGCTGTTAGGACACCAAGCAGTGTGGTTAGCTGCATTCAACCCCCGTGGCAATGTCTTGCAGTCCTCCAAGTCTGTTGACCACAGGTATGTGCGTCGATAAGAGGTGGACAGATGTCGCATCGCTCTCGCCGTCACTTGTCACGCCGAATCGTACTTAACGTAGTTTTCTGCAAGCGTCAGCGGAGCGTCAGTCGAGCTAAGTCGGGCCAAGTCGCATAAGAGGAGCAACAAAATGCGCATTTCCGGTACCGGGAATCGAACCCGGGCCTCCTGGGTGAGAGCCAGGTATCCTAGCCACTAGACCACACCGGACAACGGCACAAGGGCTCCTCCAGCGAACACAGCAAGCTGTACGCACGCTACTTAACGACAACTGTAAACATAGACGCTCCCACTTTGTACAACGGCATGCTCGGGACACGTTTCGTGGAGACGAACGCCAGCCATCATGACACCAAACTGCGCCTGTGAATCATGTCGTTGCACCGCGCACTGTGCTGCGACAATTTAAGAAAGAGACGCTCACGGCTTGCTGCGCTGTTTCGTCGCGGGTAGTCAGTGCTCCGGCTTTCGAGACAGAAAACATTGGCAGCGGTGGGATTCGAACCCACGCCTCCGAGGAGACTGGTGCCTTAAACCAGCGCCTTAGACCGCTCGGCCACGCTACCGACGCCGCACGGCGGTCAGAGGAGCTGCGTTCTACCCCACGAGAAAACACCGCAATGGCACAAAAAACGAGAAAAAATTGGCAGCGGTGGGATTCGAACCCACGCCTCCGAAGAGACTGGTGCCTTAAACCAGCGCCTTAGACCGCTCGGCCACGCTACCTGTGCCAGTGTTCTTCGCTTTTGTAGAAACAGTCCACGACACAGCTTCCTGTTCTGCTGCGACTGGCTGCTCATCCATTGCACCTCAAACAAATGCCTTCTTCGAATAGAGATTCACTACACAGGCAGCTGCCCGCGTTCTGGTGCGGCGGCATTACGTGTTGATAATGAATTGGTAGTGCCACCTGCAGCCTGCGGAACATGAGTGAAAAATCAAGAGGGCACCGTGTTTTCAAACACTGAGTCACAATCGTCACTGCAGCGACAGCAAGGCAAAAAGTTTAAAAATTGCCGTGACCAGGATTCGAACCTGGGTTATTGCGGCCACAACGCAATGTCCTAACCACTAGACGATCACGGCCACGGAAGCACCGCCGACAGCAGTTCTCGCGACTGCAAGTGGCGATGAACAGCAAAGCTCGGCCCACACACCACTGCGTCTCCCCACAGCTGTGTCAGACGCGATCTCCATTATATGTACACTGGCAAACGAACGTGTCTGCGCTGTTAGGACACCAAGCAGTGTGGTTAGCTGCATTCAACCCCCGTGGCAATGTCTTGCAGTCCTCCAAGTCTGTTGACCACAGGTATGTGCGTCGATAAGAGGTGGACAGATGTCGCATCGCTCTCGCCGTCACTTGTCACGCCGAATCGTACTTAACGTAGTTTTCTGCAAGCGTCAGCGGAGCGTCAGTCGAGCTAAGTCGGGCCAAGTCGCATAAGAGGAGCAACAAAATGCGCATTTCCGGTACCGGGAATCGAACCCGGGCCTCCTGGGTGAGAGCCAGGTATCCTAGCCACTAGACCACACCGGACAACGGCACAAGGGCTCCTCCAGCGAACACAGCAAGCTGTACGCACGCTACTTAACGACAACTGTAAACATAGACGCTCCCACTTTGTACAACGGCATGCTCGGGACACGTTTCGTGGAGACGAACGCCAGCCATCATGACACCAAACTGCGCCTGTGAATCATGTCGTTGCACCGCGCACTGTGCTGCGACAATTTAAGAAAGAGACGCTCACGGCTTGCTGCGCTGTTTCGTCGCGGGTAGTCAGTGCTCCGGCTTTCGAGACAGAAAACATTGGCAGCGGTGGGATTCGAACCCACGCCTCCGAGGAGACTGGTGCCTTAAACCAGCGCCTTAGACCGCTCGGCCACGCTACCTGTGCCAGTGTTCTTCGCTTTTGTAGAAACAGTCCACGACACAGCTTCCTGTTCTGCTGCGACTGGCTGCTCATCCATTGCACCTCAAACAAATGCCTTCTTCGAATAGAGATTCACTACACAGGCAGCTGCCCGCGTTCTGGTGCGGCGGCATTACGTGTTGATAATGAATTGGTAGTGCCACCTGCAGCCTGCGGAACATGAGTGAAAAATCAAGAGGGCACCGTGTTTTCAAACACTGAGTCACAATCGTCACTGCAGCGACAGCAAGGCAAAAAGTTTAAAAATTGCCGTGACCAGGATTCGAACCTGGGTTATTGCGGCCACAACGCAATGTCCTAACCACTAGACGATCACGGCCACGGAAGCACCGCCGACAGCAGTTCTCGCGACTGCAAGTGGCGATGAACAGCAAAGCTCGGCCCACACACCACTGCGTCTCCCCACAGCTGTGTCAGACGCGATCTCCATTATATGTACACTGGCAAACGAACGTGTCTACGCTGTTAGGACACCAAGCAGTGTGGTTAGCTGCATTCAACCCCCGTGGCAATGTCTTGCAGTCCTCCAAGTCTGTTGACCACAGGTATGTGCGTCGATAAGAGGTGGACAGATGTCGCATCGCTCTCGCCGTCACTTGTCACGCCGAATCGTACTTAACGTAGTTTTCTGCAAGCGTCAGCGGAGCGTCAGTCGAGCTAAGTCGGGCCAAGTCGCATAAGAGGAGCAACAAAATGCGCATTTCCGGTACCGGGAATCGAACCCGGGCCTCCTGGGTGAGAGCCAGGTATCCTAGCCACTAGACCACACCGGACAACGGCACAAGGGCTCCTCCAGCGAACACAGCAAGCTGTACGCACGCTACTTAACGACAACTGTAAACATAGACGCTCCCACTTTGTACAACGGCATGCTCGGGACACGTTTCGTGGAGACGAACGCCAGCCATCATGACACCAAACTGCGCCTGTGAATCATGTCGTTGCACCGCGCACTGTGCTGCGACAATTTAAGAAAGAGACGCTCACGGCTTGCTGCGCTGTTTCGTCGCGGGTAGTCAGTGCTCCGGCTTTCGAGACAGAAAACATTGGCAGCGGTGGGATTCGAACCCACGCCTCCGAGGAGACTGGTGCCTGAAACCAGCGCCTTAGACCGCTCGGCCACGCTACCGACGCCGCACGGCGGTCAGAGGAGCTGCGTTCTACCCCACGAGAAAACACCGCAATGGCACAAAAAACGAGAAAAAATTGGCAGCGGTGGGATTCGAACCCACGCCTCCGAAGAGACTGGTGCCTTAAACCAGCGCCTTAGACCGCTCGGCCACGCTACCTGTGCCAGTGTTCTTCGCTTTTGTAGAAACAGTCCACGACACAGCTTCCTGTTCTGCTGCGACTGGCTGCTCATCCATTGCACCTCAAACAAATGCCTTCTTCGAATAGAGATTCACTACACAGGCAGCTGCCCGCGTTCTGGTGCGGCGGCATTACGTGTTGATAATGAATTGGTAGTGCCACCTGCAGCCTGCGGAACATGAGTGAAAAATCAAGAGGGCACCGTGTTTTCAAACACTGAGTCACAATCGTCACTGCAGCGACAGCAAGGCAAAAAGTTTAAAAATTGCCGTGACCAGGATTCGAACCTGGGTTATTGCGGCCACAACGCAATGTCCTAACCACTAGACGATCACGGCCACGGAAGCACCGCCGACAGCAGTTCTCGCGACTGCAAGTGGCGATGAACAGCAAAGCTCGGCCCACACACCACTGCGTCTCCCCACAGCTGTGTCAGACGCGATCTCCATTATATGTACACTGGCAAACGAACGTGTCTGCGCTGTTAGGACACCAAGCAGTGTGGTTAGCTGCATTCAACCCCCGTGGCAATGTCTTGCAGTCCTCCAAGTCTGTTGACCACAGGTATGTGCGTCGATAAGAGGTGGACAGATGTCGCATCGCTCTCGCCGTCACTTGTCACGCCGAATCGTACTTAACGTAGTTTTCTGCAAGCGTCAGCGGAGCGTCAGTCGAGCTAAGTCGGGCCAAGTCGCATAAGAGGAGCAACAAAATGCGCATTTCCGGTACCGGGAATCGAACCCGGGCCTCCTGGGTGAGAGCCAGGTATCCTAGCCACTAGACCACACCGGACAACGGCACAAGGGCTCCTCCAGCGAACACAGCAAGCTGTACGCACGCTACTTAACGACAACTGTAAACATAGACGCTCCCACTTTGTACAACGGCATGCTCGGGACACGTTTCGTGGAGACGAACGCCAGCCATCATGACACCAAACTGCGCCTGTGAATCATGTCGTTGCACCGCGCACTGTGCTGCGACAATTTAAGAAAGAGACGCTCACGGCTTGCTGCGCTGTTTCGTCGCGGGTAGTCAGTGCTCCGGCTTTCGAGACAGAAAACATTGGCAGCGGTGGGATTCGAACCCACGCCTCCGAGGAGACTGGTGCCTTAAACCAGCGCCTTAGACCGCTCGGCCACGCTACCTGTGCCAGTGTTCTTCGCTTTTGTAGAAACAGTCCACGACACAGCTTCCTGTTCTGCTGCGACTGGCTGCTCATCCATTGCACCTCAAACAAATGCCTTCTTCGAATAGAGATTCACTACACAGGCAGCTGCCCGCGTTCTGGTGCGGCGGCATTACGTGTTGATAATGAATTGGTAGTGCCACCTGCAGCCTGCGGAACATGAGTGAAAAATCAAGAGGGCACCGTGTTTTCAAACACTGAGTCACAATCGTCACTGCAGCGACAGCAAGGCAAAAAGTTTAAAAATTGCCGTGACCAGGATTCGAACCTGGGTTATTGCGGCCACAACGCAATGTCCTAACCACTAGACGATCACGGCCACGGAAGCACCGCCGACAGCAGTTCTCGCGACTGCAAGTGGCGATGAACAGCAAAGCTCGGCCCACACACCACTGCGTCTCCCCACAGCTGTGTCAGACGCGATCTCCATTATATGTACACTGGCAAACGAACGTGTCTACGCTGTTAGGACACCAAGCAGTGTGGTTAGCTGCATTCAACCCCCGTGGCAATGTCTTGCAGTCCTCCAAGTCTGTTGACCACAGGTATGTGCGTCGATAAGAGGTGGACAGATGTCGCATCGCTCTCGCCGTCACTTGTCACGCCGAATCGTACTTAACGTAGTTTTCTGCAAGCGTCAGCGGAGCGTCAGTCGAGCTAAGTCGGGCCAAGTCGCATAAGAGGAGCAACAAAATGCGCATTTCCGGTACCGGGAATCGAACCCGGGCCTCCTGGGTGAGAGCCAGGTATCCTAGCCACTAGACCACACCGGACAACGGCACAAGGGCTCCTCCAGCGAACACAGCAAGCTGTACGCACGCTACTTAACGACAACTGTAAACATAGACGCTCCCACTTTGTACAACGGCATGCTCGGGACACGTTTCGTGGAGACGAACGCCAGCCATCATGACACCAAACTGCGCCTGTGAATCATGTCGTTGCACCGCGCACTGTGCTGCGACAATTTAAGAAAGAGACGCTCACGGCTTGCTGCGCTGTTTCGTCGCGGGTAGTCAGTGCTCCGGCTTTCGAGACAGAAAACATTGGCAGCGGTGGGATTCGAACCCACGCCTCCGAGGAGACTGGTGCCTGAAACCAGCGCCTTAGACCGCTCGGCCACGCTACCGACGCCGCACGGCGGTCAGAGGAGCTGCGTTCTACCCCACGAGAAAACACCGCAATGGCACAAAAAACGAGAAAAAATTGGCAGCGGTGGGATTCGAACCCACGCCTCCGAAGAGACTGGTGCCTTAAACCAGCGCCTTAGACCGCTCGGCCACGCTACCTGTGCCAGTGTTCTTCGCTTTTGTAGAAACAGTCCACGACACAGCTTCCTGTTCTGCTGCGACTGGCTGCTCATCCATTGCACCTCAAACAAATGCCTTCTTCGAATAGAGATTCACTACACAGGCAGCTGCCCGCGTTCTGGTGCGGCGGCATTACGTGTTGATAATGAATTGGTAGTGCCACCTGCAGCCTGCGGAACATGAGTGAAAAATCAAGAGGGCACCGTGTTTTCAAACACTGAGTCACAATCGTCACTGCAGCGACAGCAAGGCAAAAAGTTTAAAAATTGCCGTGACCAGGATTCGAACCTGGGTTATTGCGGCCACAACGCAATGTCCTAACCACTAGACGATCACGGCCACGGAAGCACCGCCGACAGCAGTTCTCGCGACTGCAAGTGGCGATGAACAGCAAAGCTCGGCCCACACACCACTGCGTCTCCCCACAGCTGTGTCAGACGCGATCTCCATTATATGTACACTGGCAAACGAACGTGTCTGCGCTGTTAGGACACCAAGCAGTGTGGTTAGCTGCATTCAACCCCCGTGGCAATGTCTTGCAGTCCTCCAAGTCTGTTGACCACAGGTATGTGCGTCGATAAGAGGTGGACAGATGTCGCATCGCTCTCGCCGTCACTTGTCACGCCGAATCGTACTTAACGTAGTTTTCTGCAAGCGTCAGCGGAGCGTCAGTCGAGCTAAGTCGGGCCAAGTCGCATAAGAGGAGCAACAAAATGCGCATTTCCGGTACCGGGAATCGAACCCGGGCCTCCTGGGTGAGAGCCAGGTATCCTAGCCACTAGACCACACCGGACAACGGCACAAGGGCTCCTCCAGCGAACACAGCAAGCTGTACGCACGCTACTTAACGACAACTGTAAACATAGACGCTCCCACTTTGTACAACGGCATGCTCGGGACACGTTTCGTGGAGACGAACGCCAGCCATCATGACACCAAACTGCGCCTGTGAATCATGTCGTTGCACCGCGCACTGTGCTGCGACAATTTAAGAAAGAGACGCTCACGGCTTGCTGCGCTGTTTCGTCGCGGGTAGTCAGTGCTCCGGCTTTCGAGACAGAAAACATTGGCAGCGGTGGGATTCGAACCCACGCCTCCGAGGAGACTGGTGCCTGAAACCAGCGCCTTAGACCGCTCGGCCACGCTACCGACGCCGCACGGCGGTCAGAGGAGCTGCGTTCTACCCCACGAGAAAACACCGCAATGGCACAAAAAACGAGAAAAAATTGGCAGCGGTGGGATTCGAACCCACGCCTCCGAAGAGACTGGTGCCTTAAACCAGCGCCTTAGACCGCTCGGCCACGCTACCTGTGCCAGTGTTCTTCGCTTTTGTAGAAACAGTCCACGACACAGCTTCCTGTTCTGCTGCGACTGGCTGCTCATCCATTGCACCTCAAACAAATGCCTTCTTCGAATAGAGATTCACTACACAGGCAGCTGCCCGCGTTCTGGTGCGGCGGCATTACGTGTTGATAATGAATTGGTAGTGCCACCTGCAGCCTGCGGAACATGAGTGAAAAATCAAGAGGGCACCGTGTTTTCAAACACTGAGTCACAATCGTCACTGCAGCGACAGCAAGGCAAAAAGTTTAAAAATTGCCGTGACCAGGATTCGAACCTGGGTTATTGCGGCCACAACGCAATGTCCTAACCACTAGACGATCACGGCCACGGAAGCACCGCCGACAGCAGTTCTCGCGACTGCAAGTGGCGATGAACAGCAAAGCTCGGCCCACACACCACTGCGTCTCCCCACAGCTGTGTCAGACGCGATCTCCATTATATGTACACTGGCAAACGAACGTGTCTGCGCTGTTAGGACACCAAGCAGTGTGGTTAGCTGCATTCAACCCCCGTGGCAATGTCTTGCAGTCCTCCAAGTCTGTTGACCACAGGTATGTGCGTCGATAAGAGGTGGACAGATGTCGCATCGCTCTCGCCGTCACTTGTCACGCCGAATCGTACTTAACGTAGTTTTCTGCAAGCGTCAGCGGAGCGTCAGTCGAGCTAAGTCGGGCCAAGTCGCATAAGAGGAGCAACAAAATGCGCATTTCCGGTACCGGGAATCGAACCCGGGCCTCCTGGGTGAGAGCCAGGTATCCTAGCCACTAGACCACACCGGACAACGGCACAAGGGCTCCTCCAGCGAACACAGCAAGCTGTACGCACGCTACTTAACGACAACTGTAAACATAGACGCTCCCACTTTGTACAACGGCATGCTCGGGACACGTTTCGTGGAGACGAACGCCAGCCATCATGACACCAAACTGCGCCTGTGAATCATGTCGTTGCACCGCGCACTGTGCTGCGACAATTTAAGAAAGAGACGCTCACGGCTTGCTGCGCTGTTTCGTCGCGGGTAGTCAGTGCTCCGGCTTTCGAGACAGAAAACATTGGCAGCGGTGGGATTCGAACCCACGCCTCCGAGGAGACTGGTGCCTTAAACCAGCGCCTTAGACCGCTCGGCCACGCTACCTGTGCCAGTGTTCTTCGCTTTTGTAGAAACAGTCCACGACACAGCTTCCTGTTCTGCTGCGACTGGCTGCTCATCCATTGCACCTCAAACAAATGCCTTCTTCGAATAGAGATTCACTACACAGGCAGCTGCCCGCGTTCTGGTGCGGCGGCATTACGTGTTGATAATGAATTGGTAGTGCCACCTGCAGCCTGCGGAACATGAGTGAAAAATCAAGAGGGCACCGTGTTTTCAAACACTGAGTCACAATCGTCACTGCAGCGACAGCAAGGCAAAAAGTTTAAAAATTGCCGTGACCAGGATTCGAACCTGGGTTATTGCGGCCACAACGCAATGTCCTAACCACTAGACGATCACGGCCACGGAAGCACCGCCGACAGCAGTTCTCGCGACTGCAAGTGGCGATGAACAGCAAAGCTCGGCCCACACACCACTGCGTCTCCCCACAGCTGTGTCAGACGCGATCTCCATTATATGTACACTGGCAAACGAACGTGTCTACGCTGTTAGGACACCAAGCAGTGTGGTTAGCTGCATTCAACCCCCGTGGCAATGTCTTGCAGTCCTCCAAGTCTGTTGACCACAGGTATGTGCGTCGATAAGAGGTGGACAGATGTCGCATCGCTCTCGCCGTCACTTGTCACGCCGAATCGTACTTAACGTAGTTTTCTGCAAGCGTCAGCGGAGCGTCAGTCGAGCTAAGTCGGGCCAAGTCGCATAAGAGGAGCAACAAAATGCGCATTTCCGGTACCGGGAATCGAACCCGGGCCTCCTGGGTGAGAGCCAGGTATCCTAGCCACTAGACCACACCGGACAACGGCACAAGGGCTCCTCCAGCGAACACAGCAAGCTGTACGCACGCTACTTAACGACAACTGTAAACATAGACGCTCCCACTTTGTACAACGGCATGCTCGGGACACGTTTCGTGGAGACGAACGCCAGCCATCATGACACCAAACTGCGCCTGTGAATCATGTCGTTGCACCGCGCACTGTGCTGCGACAATTTAAGAAAGAGACGCTCACGGCTTGCTGCGCTGTTTCGTCGCGGGTAGTCAGTGCTCCGGCTTTCGAGACAGAAAACATTGGCAGCGGTGGGATTCGAACCCACGCCTCCGAGGAGACTGGTGCCTGAAACCAGCGCCTTAGACCGCTCGGCCACGCTACCGACGCCGCACGGCGGTCAGAGGAGCTGCGTTCTACCCCACGAGAAAACACCGCAATGGCACAAAAAACGAGAAAAAATTGGCAGCGGTGGGATTCGAACCCACGCCTCCGAAGAGACTGGTGCCTTAAACCAGCGCCTTAGACCGCTCGGCCACGCTACCTGTGCCAGTGTTCTTCGCTTTTGTAGAAACAGTCCACGACACAGCTTCCTGTTCTGCTGCGACTGGCTGCTCATCCATTGCACCTCAAACAAATGCCTTCTTCGAATAGAGATTCACTACACAGGCAGCTGCCCGCGTTCTGGTGCGGCGGCATTACGTGTTGATAATGAATTGGTAGTGCCACCTGCAGCCTGCGGAACATGAGTGAAAAATCAAGAGGGCACCGTGTTTTCAAACACTGAGTCACAATCGTCACTGCAGCGACAGCAAGGCAAAAAGTTTAAAAATTGCCGTGACCAGGATTCGAACCTGGGTTATTGCGGCCACAACGCAATGTCCTAACCACTAGACGATCACGGCCACGGAAGCACCGCCGACAGCAGTTCTCGCGACTGCAAGTGGCGATGAACAGCAAAGCTCGGCCCACACACCACTGCGTCTCCCCACAGCTGTGTCAGACGCGATCTCCATTATATGTACACTGGCAAACGAACGTGTCTGCGCTGTTAGGACACCAAGCAGTGTGGTTAGCTGCATTCAACCCCCGTGGCAATGTCTTGCAGTCCTCCAAGTCTGTTGACCACAGGTATGTGCGTCGATAAGAGGTGGACAGATGTCGCATCGCTCTCGCCGTCACTTGTCACGCCGAATCGTACTTAACGTAGTTTTCTGCAAGCGTCAGCGGAGCGTCAGTCGAGCTAAGTCGGGCCAAGTCGCATAAGAGGAGCAACAAAATGCGCATTTCCGGTACCGGGAATCGAACCCGGGCCTCCTGGGTGAGAGCCAGGTATCCTAGCCACTAGACCACACCGGACAACGGCACAAGGGCTCCTCCAGCGAACACAGCAAGCTGTACGCACGCTACTTAACGACAACTGTAAACATAGACGCTCCCACTTTGTACAACGGCATGCTCGGGACACGTTTCGTGGAGACGAACGCCAGCCATCATGACACCAAACTGCGCCTGTGAATCATGTCGTTGCACCGCGCACTGTGCTGCGACAATTTAAGAAAGAGACGCTCACGGCTTGCTGCGCTGTTTCGTCGCGGGTAGTCAGTGCTCCGGCTTTCGAGACAGAAAACATTGGCAGCGGTGGGATTCGAACCCACGCCTCCGAGGAGACTGGTGCCTGAAACCAGCGCCTTAGACCGCTCGGCCACGCTACCGACGCCGCACGGCGGTCAGAGGAGCTGCGTTCTACCCCCACGAGAAAACACCGCAATGGCACAAAAAACGAGAAAAAAATTGGCAGCGGTGGGATTCGAACCCACGCCTCCGAAGAGACTGGTGCCTTAAACCAGCGCCTTAGACCGCTCGGCCACGCTACCTGTGCCAGTGTTCTTCGCTTTTGTAGAAACAGTCCACGACACAGCTTCCTGTTCTGCTGCGACTGGCTGCTCATCCATTGCACCTCAAACAAATGCCTTCTTCGAATAGAGATTCACTACA
Organism: Schistocerca cancellata; assembly: GCF_023864275.1. Classification (NCBI taxonomy): domain Eukaryota; kingdom Metazoa; phylum Arthropoda; class Insecta; order Orthoptera; family Acrididae; genus Schistocerca; species Schistocerca cancellata. The sequence continues at coordinate 30,269 of NW_026046123.1, forward strand.
CAGGCAGCTGCCCGCGTTCTGGTGCGGCGGCATTACGTGTTGATAATGAATTGGTAGTGCCACCTGCAGCCTGCGGAACATGAGTGAAAAATCAAGAGGGCACCGTGTTTTCAAACACTGAGTCACAATCGTCACTGCAGCGACAGCAAGGCAAAAAGTTTAAAAATTGCCGTGACCAGGATTCGAACCTGGGTTATTGCGGCCACAACGCAATGTCCTAACCACTAGACGATCACGGCCACGGAAGCACCGCCGACAGCAGTTCTCGCGACTGCAAGTGGCGATGAACAGCAAAGCTCGGCCCACACACCACTGCGTCTCCCCACAGCTGTGTCAGACGCGATCTCCATTATATGTACACCTGGCAAACGAACGTGTCTGCGCTGTTAGGACACCAAGCAGTGTGGTTAGCTGCATTCAACCCCCGTGGCAATGTCTTGCAGTCCTCCAAGTCTGTTGACCACAGGTATGTGCGTCGATAAGAGGTGGACAGATGTCGCATCGCTCTCGCCGTCACTTGTCACGCCGAATCGTACTTAACGTAGTTTTCTGCAAGCGTCAGCGGAGCGTCAGTCGAGCTAAGTCGGGCCAAGTCGCATAAGAGGAGCAACAAAATGCGCATTTCCGGTACCGGGAATCGAACCCGGGCCTCCTGGGTGAGAGCCAGGTATCCTAGCCACTAGACCACACCGGACAACGGCACAAGGGCTCCTCCAGCGAACACAGCAAGCTGTACGCACGCTACTTAACGACAACTGTAAACATAGACGCTCCCACTTTGTACAACGGCATGCTCGGGACACGTTTCGTGGAGACGAACGCCAGCCATCATGACACCAAACTGCGCCTGTGAATCATGTCGTTGCACCGCGCACTGTGCTGCGACAATTTAAGAAAGAGACGCTCACGGCTTGCTGCGCTGTTTCGTCGCGGGTAGTCAGTGCTCCGGCTTTCGAGACAGAAAACATTGGCAGCGGTGGGATTCGAACCCACGCCTCCGAGGAGACTGGTGCCTGAAACCAGCGCCTTAGACCGCTCGGCCACGCTACACCGACGCCGCACGGCGGTCAGAGGAGCTGCGTTCTACCCCACGAGAAAACACCGCAATGGCACAAAAAAACGAGAAAAAATTGGCAGCGGTGGGATTCGAACCCACGCCTCCGAAGAGACTGGTGCCTTAAACCAGCGCCTTAGACCGCTCGGCCACGCTACCTGTGCCAGTGTTTCTTCGCTTTTGTAGAAACAGTCCACGACACAGCTTCCTGTTCTGCTGCGACTGGCTGCTCATCCATTGCACCTCAAACAAATGCCTTCTTCGAATAGAGATTCACTACACAGGCAGCTGCCCGCGTTCTGGTGCGGCGGCATTACGTGTTGATAATGAATTGGTAGTGCCACCTGCAGCCTGCGGAACATGAGTGAAAAATCAAGAGGGCACCGTGTTTTCAAACACTGAGTCACAATCGTCACTGCAGCGACAGCAAGGCAAAAAGTTTAAAAATTGCCGTGACCAGGATTCGAACCTGGGTTATTGCGGCCACAACGCAATGTCCCTAACCACTAGACGATCACGGCCACGGAAGCACCGCCGACAGCAGTTCTCGCGACTGCAAGTGGCGATGAACAGCAAAGCTCGGCCCACACACCACTGCGTCTCCCCACAGCTGTGTCAGACGCGATCTCCATTATATGTACACTGGCAAACGAACGTGTCTGCGCTGTTAGGACACCAAGCAGTGTGGTTAGCTGCATTCAACCCCCGTGGCAATGTCTTGCAGTCCCTCCAAGTCTGTTGACCACAGGTATGTGCGTCGATAAGAGGTGGACAGATGTCGCATCGCTCTCTGCCGTCACTTGTCA
>NW_026046124.1:0-31873 GCF_023864275.1 Schistocerca cancellata
TTTCCAAAGTGTCTCTGGAAATAACAAAACAGTATTAAGCGGCAGAAATGTTCCGAAATACGTCCGGGCTTATTGTTTTGTAGCAGTGTACACGTGCAAATTTGTAAACAAAAATTCTGTGTCTTCTGTCCTTGGTTTCGCACCTTTCCATGGCACGGCACAGCGCTGCTCTAGTAGCTCCGAACGGCCGCCCACGGCGTCTCGGACACGCCGGTCAGGCCCGCGCCCGTCTCGCAGATGTTTCTCGTGCTTGTGCTGTCATATGGGCCGCGACCCGAGCGGCAGCGAGCGGCAGTCGAGCAAAGTCGGGACAAGTCGGGACGGGAGGGGGGACAGGCGCGAATGCAAATGCACCGCGCAAATTACGCATAAATCTGGAAGCGCGGCGTGTGTCAGGCAGGTGAGAAAGCTTCCGTCGGTCCAGCAGGACACTGCAACACCCCGCGCAGTGCCCCCGCCGCCCGGCCGCGCGCAAGCCCTGCGCCGGATAACAGGAACAAGGCGCGTCGCCAGTGGGTGTCGGAGGCCGCACGCACCAAACGAATGACAGGCGGTGCATCGAGCAGCTGTGTTGTGCGTCTCACCTACGTTCGGCAGTCGCCTATGAGACGCCGAGGCGAGCGCGCACTCCGCGCCACCTTCGAGGTGGAAAGACGCGCTTTGCGTCAAATGTGCCACGGAAAGCGGCGATTGCGTGTGTTGGGAGAAGAGGCGAATGCTTCCTCCGTGGTGCGGCTACAGTATAAGGACGCCAACGGCCATACCATGTTGACTACACCGGTTCTCGTCCGATCACCGAAGTTAAGCAACATCGGGCGCGGTTAGTACTTGGATGGGTGACCGCCTGGGAACACCGCGTGCTGTTGGCTCTTTCTCATTTTTTCATTTTTACGTCGCTACACCTGCCAGGCCTCTTTTCATAATAACTTTCAGGTGTCGACAAAGATGCTTCCACAAGCATTTTAAAGTACTGTATTAAACGTAAGATACGAAATTACGGTAATGAACTCGGTTTGAGTAAGAATGCGCGAAGGAAGAGTGCTAGGAACTCGTTGAAAATGACAAAACACTACCAATCGACAGATGTGTTCTTGAAATGCGCCAGAGCCTACTGTTACGCAGCAGTGCTAAATTCCGAAAAGTAACTAAATAAATAAATAAATAAAAAAAAACCAACCGTTCTCGTGCCATCACCCAAGTTAAGCAACAACGTTAGTATTCGGATCGGCGACTGCCTGGGACCTCTGGCTGTCTTCATATTTTGCTTTCTTGTCGCCAGCCCTGCCAGCCGTCTCTTCACGCTACCTTTCCGATGCGACAAAGATGTTTCCACAATGACTTAAATCTGTTGTAATAAACAAAAGATACGATATTAGGGAACTCAGTTTGAAGAAGCGTGTGCCAAGGAAGATTTCCAAAGTGTCTCTGGAAATAACAAAACAGTATTAAGCGGCAGAAATGTTCCGAAATACGTCCGGGCTTATTGTTTTGTAGCAGTGTACACGTGCAAATTTGTAAACAAAAATTCTGTGTCTTCTGTCCTTGGTTTCGCACCTTTCCATGGCACGGCACAGCGCTGCTCTAGTAGCTCCGAACGGCCGCCCACGGCGTCTCGGACACGCCGGTCAGGCCCGCGCCCGTCTCGCAGATGTTTCTCGTGCTTGTGCTGTCATATGGGCCGCGACCCGAGCGGCAGCGAGCGGCAGTCGAGCAAAGTCGGGACAAGTCGGGACGGGAGGGGGGACAGGCGCGAATGCAAATGCACCGCGCAAATTACGCATAAATCTGGAAGCGCGGCGTGTGTCAGGCAGGTGAGAAAGCTTCCGTCGGTCCAGCAGGACACTGCAACACCCCGCGCAGTGCCCCCGCCGCCCGGCCGCGCGCAAGCCCTGCGCCGGATAACAGGAACAAGGCGCGTCGCCAGTGGGTGTCGGAGGCCGCACGCACCAAACGAATGACAGGCGGTGCATCGAGCAGCTGTGTTGTGCGTCTCACCTACGTTCGGCAGTCGCCTATGAGACGCCGAGGCGAGCGCGCACTCCGCGCCACCTTCGAGGTGGAAAGACGCGCTTTGCGTCAAATGTGCCACGGAAAGCGGCGATTGCGTGTGTTGGGAGAAGAGGCGAATGCTTCCTCCGTGGTGCGGCTACAGTATAAGGACGCCAACGGCCATACCATGTTGACTACACCGGTTCTCGTCCGATCACCGAAGTTAAGCAACATCGGGCGCGGTTAGTACTTGGATGGGTGACCGCCTGGGAACACCGCGTGCTGTTGGCTCTTTCTCATTTTTTCATTTTTACGTCGCTACACCTGCCAGGCCTCTTTTCATAATAACTTTCAGGTGTCGACAAAGATGCTTCCACAAGCATTTTAAAGTACTGTATTAAACGTAAGATACGAAATTACGGTAATGAACTCGGTTTGAGTAAGAATGCGCGAAGGAAGAGTGCTAGGAACTCGTTGAAAATGACAAAACACTACCAATCGACAGATGTGTTCTTGAAATGCGCCAGAGCCTACTGTTACGCAGCAGTGCTAAATTCCGAAAAGTAACTAAATAAATAAATAAATAAAAAAAAACCAACCGTTCTCGTGCCATCACCCAAGTTAAGCAACAACGTTAGTATTCGGATCGGCGACTGCCTGGGACCTCTGGCTGTCTTCATATTTTGCTTTCTTGTCGCCAGCCCTGCCAGCCGTCTCTTCACGCTACCTTTCCGATGCGACAAAGATGTTTCCACAATGACTTAAATCTGTTGTAATAAACAAAAGATACGATATTAGGGAACTCAGTTTGAAGAAGCGTGTGCCAAGGAAGATTTCCAAAGTGTCTCTGGAAATAACAAAACAGTATTAAGCGGCAGAAATGTTCCGAAATACGTCCGGGCTTATTGTTTTGTAGCAGTGTACACGTGCAAATTTGTAAACAAAAATTCTGTGTCTTCTGTCCTTGGTTTCGCACCTTTCCATGGCACGGCACAGCGCTGCTCTAGTAGCTCCGAACGGCCGCCCACGGCGTCTCGGACACGCCGGTCAGGCCCGCGCCCGTCTCGCAGATGTTTCTCGTGCTTGTGCTGTCATATGGGCCGCGACCCGAGCGGCAGCGAGCGGCAGTCGAGCAAAGTCGGGACAAGTCGGGACGGGAGGGGGGACAGGCGCGAATGCAAATGCACCGCGCAAATTACGCATAAATCTGGAAGCGCGGCGTGTGTCAGGCAGGTGAGAAAGCTTCCGTCGGTCCAGCAGGACACTGCAACACCCCGCGCAGTGCCCCCGCCGCCCGGCCGCGCGCAAGCCCTGCGCCGGATAACAGGAACAAGGCGCGTCGCCAGTGGGTGTCGGAGGCCGCACGCACCAAACGAATGACAGGCGGTGCATCGAGCAGCTGTGTTGTGCGTCTCACCTACGTTCGGCAGTCGCCTATGAGACGCCGAGGCGAGCGCGCACTCCGCGCCACCTTCGAGGTGGAAAGACGCGCTTTGCGTCAAATGTGCCACGGAAAGCGGCGATTGCGTGTGTTGGGAGAAGAGGCGAATGCTTCCTCCGTGGTGCGGCTACAGTATAAGGACGCCAACGGCCATACCATGTTGACTACACCGGTTCTCGTCCGATCACCGAAGTTAAGCAACATCGGGCGCGGTTAGTACTTGGATGGGTGACCGCCTGGGAACACCGCGTGCTGTTGGCTCTTTCTCATTTTTTCATTTTTACGTCGCTACACCTGCCAGGCCTCTTTTCATAATAACTTTCAGGTGTCGACAAAGATGCTTCCACAAGCATTTTAAAGTACTGTATTAAACGTAAGATACGAAATTACGGTAATGAACTCGGTTTGAGTAAGAATGCGCGAAGGAAGAGTGCTAGGAACTCGTTGAAAATGACAAAACACTACCAATCGACAGATGTGTTCTTGAAATGCGCCAGAGCCTACTGTTACGCAGCAGTGCTAAATTCCGAAAAGTAACTAAATAAATAAATAAATAAAAAAAAACCAACCGTTCTCGTGCCATCACCCAAGTTAAGCAACAACGTTAGTATTCGGATCGGCGACTGCCTGGGACCTCTGGCTGTCTTCATATTTTGCTTTCTTGTCGCCAGCCCTGCCAGCCGTCTCTTCACGCTACCTTTCCGATGCGACAAAGATGTTTCCACAATGACTTAAATCTGTTGTAATAAACAAAAGATACGATATTAGGGAACTCAGTTTGAAGAAGCGTGTGCCAAGGAAGATTTCCAAAGTGTCTCTGGAAATAACAAAACAGTATTAAGCGGCAGAAATGTTCCGAAATACGTCCGGGCTTATTGTTTTGTAGCAGTGTACACGTGCAAATTTGTAAACAAAAATTCTGTGTCTTCTGTCCTTGGTTTCGCACCTTTCCATGGCACGGCACAGCGCTGCTCTAGTAGCTCCGAACGGCCGCCCACGGCGTCTCGGACACGCCGGTCAGGCCCGCGCCCGTCTCGCAGATGTTTCTCGTGCTTGTGCTGTCATATGGGCCGCGACCCGAGCGGCAGCGAGCGGCAGTCGAGCAAAGTCGGGACAAGTCGGGACGGGAGGGGGGACAGGCGCGAATGCAAATGCACCGCGCAAATTACGCATAAATCTGGAAGCGCGGCGTGTGTCAGGCAGGTGAGAAAGCTTCCGTCGGTCCAGCAGGACACTGCAACACCCCGCGCAGTGCCCCCGCCGCCCGGCCGCGCGCAAGCCCTGCGCCGGATAACAGGAACAAGGCGCGTCGCCAGTGGGTGTCGGAGGCCGCACGCACCAAACGAATGACAGGCGGTGCATCGAGCAGCTGTGTTGTGCGTCTCACCTACGTTCGGCAGTCGCCTATGAGACGCCGAGGCGAGCGCGCACTCCGCGCCACCTTCGAGGTGGAAAGACGCGCTTTGCGTCAAATGTGCCACGGAAAGCGGCGATTGCGTGTGTTGGGAGAAGAGGCGAATGCTTCCTCCGTGGTGCGGCTACAGTATAAGGACGCCAACGGCCATACCATGTTGACTACACCGGTTCTCGTCCGATCACCGAAGTTAAGCAACATCGGGCGCGGTTAGTACTTGGATGGGTGACCGCCTGGGAACACCGCGTGCTGTTGGCTCTTTCTCATTTTTTCATTTTTACGTCGCTACACCTGCCAGGCCTCTTTTCATAATAACTTTCAGGTGTCGACAAAGATGCTTCCACAAGCATTTTAAAGTACTGTATTAAACGTAAGATACGAAATTACGGTAATGAACTCGGTTTGAGTAAGAATGCGCGAAGGAAGAGTGCTAGGAACTCGTTGAAAATGACAAAACACTACCAATCGACAGATGTGTTCTTGAAATGCGCCAGAGCCTACTGTTACGCAGCAGTGCTAAATTCCGAAAAGTAACTAAATAAATAAATAAATAAAAAAAAACCAACCGTTCTCGTGCCATCACCCAAGTTAAGCAACAACGTTAGTATTCGGATCGGCGACTGCCTGGGACCTCTGGCTGTCTTCATATTTTGCTTTCTTGTCGCCAGCCCTGCCAGCCGTCTCTTCACGCTACCTTTCCGATGCGACAAAGATGTTTCCACAATGACTTAAATCTGTTGTAATAAACAAAAGATACGATATTAGGGAACTCAGTTTGAAGAAGCGTGTGCCAAGGAAGATTTCCAAAGTGTCTCTGGAAATAACAAAACAGTATTAAGCGGCAGAAATGTTCCGAAATACGTCCGGGCTTATTGTTTTGTAGCAGTGTACACGTGCAAATTTGTAAACAAAAATTCTGTGTCTTCTGTCCTTGGTTTCGCACCTTTCCATGGCACGGCACAGCGCTGCTCTAGTAGCTCCGAACGGCCGCCCACGGCGTCTCGGACACGCCGGTCAGGCCCGCGCCCGTCTCGCAGATGTTTCTCGTGCTTGTGCTGTCATATGGGCCGCGACCCGAGCGGCAGCGAGCGGCAGTCGAGCAAAGTCGGGACAAGTCGGGACGGGAGGGGGGACAGGCGCGAATGCAAATGCACCGCGCAAATTACGCATAAATCTGGAAGCGCGGCGTGTGTCAGGCAGGTGAGAAAGCTTCCGTCGGTCCAGCAGGACACTGCAACACCCCGCGCAGTGCCCCCGCCGCCCGGCCGCGCGCAAGCCCTGCGCCGGATAACAGGAACAAGGCGCGTCGCCAGTGGGTGTCGGAGGCCGCACGCACCAAACGAATGACAGGCGGTGCATCGAGCAGCTGTGTTGTGCGTCTCACCTACGTTCGGCAGTCGCCTATGAGACGCCGAGGCGAGCGCGCACTCCGCGCCACCTTCGAGGTGGAAAGACGCGCTTTGCGTCAAATGTGCCACGGAAAGCGGCGATTGCGTGTGTTGGGAGAAGAGGCGAATGCTTCCTCCGTGGTGCGGCTACAGTATAAGGACGCCAACGGCCATACCATGTTGACTACACCGGTTCTCGTCCGATCACCGAAGTTAAGCAACATCGGGCGCGGTTAGTACTTGGATGGGTGACCGCCTGGGAACACCGCGTGCTGTTGGCTCTTTCTCATTTTTTCATTTTTACGTCGCTACACCTGCCAGGCCTCTTTTCATAATAACTTTCAGGTGTCGACAAAGATGCTTCCACAAGCATTTTAAAGTACTGTATTAAACGTAAGATACGAAATTACGGTAATGAACTCGGTTTGAGTAAGAATGCGCGAAGGAAGAGTGCTAGGAACTCGTTGAAAATGACAAAACACTACCAATCGACAGATGTGTTCTTGAAATGCGCCAGAGCCTACTGTTACGCAGCAGTGCTAAATTCCGAAAAGTAACTAAATAAATAAATAAATAAAAAAAAACCAACCGTTCTCGTGCCATCACCCAAGTTAAGCAACAACGTTAGTTTTCGGATCGGCGACTGCCTGGGACCTCTGGCTGTCTTCATATTTTGCTTTCTTGTCGCCAGCCCTGCCAGCCGTCTCTTCACGCTACCTTTCCGATGCGACAAAGATGTTTCCACAATGACTTAAATCTGTTGTAATAAACAAAAGATACGATATTAGGGAACTCAGTTTGAAGAAGCGTGTGCCAAGGAAGATTTCCAAAGTGTCTCTGGAAATAACAAAACAGTATTAAGCGGCAGAAATGTTCCGAAATACGTCCGGGCTTATTGTTTTGTAGCAGTGTACACGTGCAAATTTGTAAACAAAAATTCTGTGTCTTCTGTCCTTGGTTTCGCACCTTTCCATGGCACGGCACAGCGCTGCTCTAGTAGCTCCGAACGGCCGCCCACGGCGTCTCGGACACGCCGGTCAGGCCCGCGCCCGTCTCGCAGATGTTTCTCGTGCTTGTGCTGTCATATGGGCCGCGACCCGAGCGGCAGCGAGCGGCAGTCGAGCAAAGTCGGGACAAGTCGGGACGGGAGGGGGGACAGGCGCGAATGCAAATGCACCGCGCAAATTACGCATAAATCTGGAAGCGCGGCGTGTGTCAGGCAGGTGAGAAAGCTTCCGTCGGTCCAGCAGGACACTGCAACACCCCGCGCAGTGCCCCCGCCGCCCGGCCGCGCGCAAGCCCTGCGCCGGATAACAGGAACAAGGCGCGTCGCCAGTGGGTGTCGGAGGCCGCACGCACCAAACGAATGACAGGCGGTGCATCGAGCAGCTGTGTTGTGCGTCTCACCTACGTTCGGCAGTCGCCTATGAGACGCCGAGGCGAGCGCGCACTCCGCGCCACCTTCGAGGTGGAAAGACGCGCTTTGCGTCAAATGTGCCACGGAAAGCGGCGATTGCGTGTGTTGGGAGAAGAGGCGAATGCTTCCTCCGTGGTGCGGCTACAGTATAAGGACGCCAACGGCCATACCATGTTGACTACACCGGTTCTCGTCCGATCACCGAAGTTAAGCAACATCGGGCGCGGTTAGTACTTGGATGGGTGACCGCCTGGGAACACCGCGTGCTGTTGGCTCTTTCTCATTTTTTCATTTTTACGTCGCTACACCTGCCAGGCCTCTTTTCATAATAACTTTCAGGTGTCGACAAAGATGCTTCCACAAGCATTTTAAAGTACTGTATTAAACGTAAGATACGAAATTACGGTAATGAACTCGGTTTGAGTAAGAATGCGCGAAGGAAGAGTGCTAGGAACTCGTTGAAAATGACAAAACACTACCAATCGACAGATGTGTTCTTGAAATGCGCCAGAGCCTACTGTTACGCAGCAGTGCTAAATTCCGAAAAGTAACTAAATAAATAAATAAATAAAAAAAAACCAACCGTTCTCGTGCCATCACCCAAGTTAAGCAACAACGTTAGTATTCGGATCGGCGACTGCCTGGGACCTCTGGCTGTCTTCATATTTTGCTTTCTTGTCGCCAGCCCTGCCAGCCGTCTCTTCACGCTACCTTTCCGATGCGACAAAGATGTTTCCACAATGACTTAAATCTGTTGTAATAAACAAAAGATACGATATTAGGGAACTCAGTTTGAAGAAGCGTGTGCCAAGGAAGATTTCCAAAGTGTCTCTGGAAATAACAAAACAGTATTAAGCGGCAGAAATGTTCCGAAATACGTCCGGGCTTATTGTTTTGTAGCAGTGTACACGTGCAAATTTGTAAACAAAAATTCTGTGTCTTCTGTCCTTGGTTTCGCACCTTTCCATGGCACGGCACAGCGCTGCTCTAGTAGCTCCGAACGGCCGCCCACGGCGTCTCGGACACGCCGGTCAGGCCCGCGCCCGTCTCGCAGATGTTTCTCGTGCTTGTGCTGTCATATGGGCCGCGACCCGAGCGGCAGCGAGCGGCAGTCGAGCAAAGTCGGGACAAGTCGGGACGGGAGGGGGGACAGGCGCGAATGCAAATGCACCGCGCAAATTACGCATAAATCTGGAAGCGCGGCGTGTGTCAGGCAGGTGAGAAAGCTTCCGTCGGTCCAGCAGGACACTGCAACACCCCGCGCAGTGCCCCCGCCGCCCGGCCGCGCGCAAGCCCTGCGCCGGATAACAGGAACAAGGCGCGTCGCCAGTGGGTGTCGGAGGCCGCACGCACCAAACGAATGACAGGCGGTGCATCGAGCAGCTGTGTTGTGCGTCTCACCTACGTTCGGCAGTCGCCTATGAGACGCCGAGGCGAGCGCGCACTCCGCGCCACCTTCGAGGTGGAAAGACGCGCTTTGCGTCAAATGTGCCACGGAAAGCGGCGATTGCGTGTGTTGGGAGAAGAGGCGAATGCTTCCTCCGTGGTGCGGCTACAGTATAAGGACGCCAACGGCCATACCATGTTGACTACACCGGTTCTCGTCCGATCACCGAAGTTAAGCAACATCGGGCGCGGTTAGTACTTGGATGGGTGACCGCCTGGGAACACCGCGTGCTGTTGGCTCTTTCTCATTTTTTCATTTTTACGTCGCTACACCTGCCAGGCCTCTTTTCATAATAACTTTCAGGTGTCGACAAAGATGCTTCCACAAGCATTTTAAAGTACTGTATTAAACGTAAGATACGAAATTACGGTAATGAACTCGGTTTGAGTAAGAATGCGCGAAGGAAGAGTGCTAGGAACTCGTTGAAAATGACAAAACACTACCAATCGACAGATGTGTTCTTGAAATGCGCCAGAGCCTACTGTTACGCAGCAGTGCTAAATTCCGAAAAGTAACTAAATAAATAAATAAATAAAAAAAAACCAACCGTTCTCGTGCCATCACCCAAGTTAAGCAACAACGTTAGTATTCGGATCGGCGACTGCCTGGGACCTCTGGCTGTCTTCATATTTTGCTTTCTTGTCGCCAGCCCTGCCAGCCGTCTCTTCACGCTACCTTTCCGATGCGACAAAGATGTTTCCACAATGACTTAAATCTGTTGTAATAAACAAAAGATACGATATTAGGGAACTCAGTTTGAAGAAGCGTGTGCCAAGGAAGATTTCCAAAGTGTCTCTGGAAATAACAAAACAGTATTAAGCGGCAGAAATGTTCCGAAATACGTCCGGGCTTATTGTTTTGTAGCAGTGTACACGTGCAAATTTGTAAACAAAAATTCTGTGTCTTCTGTCCTTGGTTTCGCACCTTTCCATGGCACGGCACAGCGCTGCTCTAGTAGCTCCGAACGGCCGCCCACGGCGTCTCGGACACGCCGGTCAGGCCCGCGCCCGTCTCGCAGATGTTTCTCGTGCTTGTGCTGTCATATGGGCCGCGACCCGAGCGGCAGCGAGCGGCAGTCGAGCAAAGTCGGGACAAGTCGGGACGGGAGGGGGGACAGGCGCGAATGCAAATGCACCGCGCAAATTACGCATAAATCTGGAAGCGCGGCGTGTGTCAGGCAGGTGAGAAAGCTTCCGTCGGTCCAGCAGGACACTGCAACACCCCGCGCAGTGCCCCCGCCGCCCGGCCGCGCGCAAGCCCTGCGCCGGATAACAGGAACAAGGCGCGTCGCCAGTGGGTGTCGGAGGCCGCACGCACCAAACGAATGACAGGCGGTGCATCGAGCAGCTGTGTTGTGCGTCTCACCTACGTTCGGCAGTCGCCTATGAGACGCCGAGGCGAGCGCGCACTCCGCGCCACCTTCGAGGTGGAAAGACGCGCTTTGCGTCAAATGTGCCACGGAAAGCGGCGATTGCGTGTGTTGGGAGAAGAGGCGAATGCTTCCTCCGTGGTGCGGCTACAGTATAAGGACGCCAACGGCCATACCATGTTGACTACACCGGTTCTCGTCCGATCACCGAAGTTAAGCAACATCGGGCGCGGTTAGTACTTGGATGGGTGACCGCCTGGGAACACCGCGTGCTGTTGGCTCTTTCTCATTTTTTCATTTTTACGTCGCTACACCTGCCAGGCCTCTTTTCATAATAACTTTCAGGTGTCGACAAAGATGCTTCCACAAGCATTTTAAAGTACTGTATTAAACGTAAGATACGAAATTACGGTAATGAACTCGGTTTGAGTAAGAATGCGCGAAGGAAGAGTGCTAGGAACTCGTTGAAAATGACAAAACACTACCAATCGACAGATGTGTTCTTGAAATGCGCCAGAGCCTACTGTTACGCAGCAGTGCTAAATTCCGAAAAGTAACTAAATAAATAAATAAATAAAAAAAAACCAACCGTTCTCGTGCCATCACCCAAGTTAAGCAACAACGTTAGTATTCGGATCGGCGACTGCCTGGGACCTCTGGCTGTCTTCATATTTTGCTTTCTTGTCGCCAGCCCTGCCAGCCGTCTCTTCACGCTACCTTTCCGATGCGACAAAGATGTTTCCACAATGACTTAAATCTGTTGTAATAAACAAAAGATACGATATTAGGGAACTCAGTTTGAAGAAGCGTGTGCCAAGGAAGATTTCCAAAGTGTCTCTGGAAATAACAAAACAGTATTAAGCGGCAGAAATGTTCCGAAATACGTCCGGGCTTATTGTTTTGTAGCAGTGTACACGTGCAAATTTGTAAACAAAAATTCTGTGTCTTCTGTCCTTGGTTTCGCACCTTTCCATGGCACGGCACAGCGCTGCTCTAGTAGCTCCGAACGGCCGCCCACGGCGTCTCGGACACGCCGGTCAGGCCCGCGCCCGTCTCGCAGATGTTTCTCGTGCTTGTGCTGTCATATGGGCCGCGACCCGAGCGGCAGCGAGCGGCAGTCGAGCAAAGTCGGGACAAGTCGGGACGGGAGGGGGGACAGGCGCGAATGCAAATGCACCGCGCAAATTACGCATAAATCTGGAAGCGCGGCGTGTGTCAGGCAGGTGAGAAAGCTTCCGTCGGTCCAGCAGGACACTGCAACACCCCGCGCAGTGCCCCCGCCGCCCGGCCGCGCGCAAGCCCTGCGCCGGATAACAGGAACAAGGCGCGTCGCCAGTGGGTGTCGGAGGCCGCACGCACCAAACGAATGACAGGCGGTGCATCGAGCAGCTGTGTTGTGCGTCTCACCTACGTTCGGCAGTCGCCTATGAGACGCCGAGGCGAGCGCGCACTCCGCGCCACCTTCGAGGTGGAAAGACGCGCTTTGCGTCAAATGTGCCACGGAAAGCGGCGATTGCGTGTGTTGGGAGAAGAGGCGAATGCTTCCTCCGTGGTGCGGCTACAGTATAAGGACGCCAACGGCCATACCATGTTGACTACACCGGTTCTCGTCCGATCACCGAAGTTAAGCAACATCGGGCGCGGTTAGTACTTGGATGGGTGACCGCCTGGGAACACCGCGTGCTGTTGGCTCTTTCTCATTTTTTCATTTTTACGTCGCTACACCTGCCAGGCCTCTTTTCATAATAACTTTCAGGTGTCGACAAAGATGCTTCCACAAGCATTTTAAAGTACTGTATTAAACGTAAGATACGAAATTACGGTAATGAACTCGGTTTGAGTAAGAATGCGCGAAGGAAGAGTGCTAGGAACTCGTTGAAAATGACAAAACACTACCAATCGACAGATGTGTTCTTGAAATGCGCCAGAGCCTACTGTTACGCAGCAGTGCTAAATTCCGAAAAGTAACTAAATAAATAAATAAATAAAAAAAAACCAACCGTTCTCGTGCCATCACCCAAGTTAAGCAACAACGTTAGTATTCGGATCGGCGACTGCCTGGGACCTCTGGCTGTCTTCATATTTTGCTTTCTTGTCGCCAGCCCTGCCAGCCGTCTCTTCACGCTACCTTTCCGATGCGACAAAGATGTTTCCACAATGACTTAAATCTGTTGTAATAAACAAAAGATACGATATTAGGGAACTCAGTTTGAAGAAGCGTGTGCCAAGGAAGATTTCCAAAGTGTCTCTGGAAATAACAAAACAGTATTAAGCGGCAGAAATGTTCCGAAATACGTCCGGGCTTATTGTTTTGTAGCAGTGTACACGTGCAAATTTGTAAACAAAAATTCTGTGTCTTCTGTCCTTGGTTTCGCACCTTTCCATGGCACGGCACAGCGCTGCTCTAGTAGCTCCGAACGGCCGCCCACGGCGTCTCGGACACGCCGGTCAGGCCCGCGCCCGTCTCGCAGATGTTTCTCGTGCTTGTGCTGTCATATGGGCCGCGACCCGAGCGGCAGCGAGCGGCAGTCGAGCAAAGTCGGGACAAGTCGGGACGGGAGGGGGGACAGGCGCGAATGCAAATGCACCGCGCAAATTACGCATAAATCTGGAAGCGCGGCGTGTGTCAGGCAGGTGAGAAAGCTTCCGTCGGTCCAGCAGGACACTGCAACACCCCGCGCAGTGCCCCCGCCGCCCGGCCGCGCGCAAGCCCTGCGCCGGATAACAGGAACAAGGCGCGTCGCCAGTGGGTGTCGGAGGCCGCACGCACCAAACGAATGACAGGCGGTGCATCGAGCAGCTGTGTTGTGCGTCTCACCTACGTTCGGCAGTCGCCTATGAGACGCCGAGGCGAGCGCGCACTCCGCGCCACCTTCGAGGTGGAAAGACGCGCTTTGCGTCAAATGTGCCACGGAAAGCGGCGATTGCGTGTGTTGGGAGAAGAGGCGAATGCTTCCTCCGTGGTGCGGCTACAGTATAAGGACGCCAACGGCCATACCATGTTGACTACACCGGTTCTCGTCCGATCACCGAAGTTAAGCAACATCGGGCGCGGTTAGTACTTGGATGGGTGACCGCCTGGGAACACCGCGTGCTGTTGGCTCTTTCTCATTTTTTCATTTTTACGTCGCTACACCTGCCAGGCCTCTTTTCATAATAACTTTCAGGTGTCGACAAAGATGCTTCCACAAGCATTTTAAAGTACTGTATTAAACGTAAGATACGAAATTACGGTAATGAACTCGGTTTGAGTAAGAATGCGCGAAGGAAGAGTGCTAGGAACTCGTTGAAAATGACAAAACACTACCAATCGACAGATGTGTTCTTGAAATGCGCCAGAGCCTACTGTTACGCAGCAGTGCTAAATTCCGAAAAGTAACTAAATAAATAAATAAATAAAAAAAAACCAACCGTTCTCGTGCCATCACCCAAGTTAAGCAACAACGTTAGTATTCGGATCGGCGACTGCCTGGGACCTCTGGCTGTCTTCATATTTTGCTTTCTTGTCGCCAGCCCTGCCAGCCGTCTCTTCACGCTACCTTTCCGATGCGACAAAGATGTTTCCACAATGACTTAAATCTGTTGTAATAAACAAAAGATACGATATTAGGGAACTCAGTTTGAAGAAGCGTGTGCCAAGGAAGATTTCCAAAGTGTCTCTGGAAATAACAAAACAGTATTAAGCGGCAGAAATGTTCCGAAATACGTCCGGGCTTATTGTTTTGTAGCAGTGTACACGTGCAAATTTGTAAACAAAAATTCTGTGTCTTCTGTCCTTGGTTTCGCACCTTTCCATGGCACGGCACAGCGCTGCTCTAGTAGCTCCGAACGGCCGCCCACGGCGTCTCGGACACGCCGGTCAGGCCCGCGCCCGTCTCGCAGATGTTTCTCGTGCTTGTGCTGTCATATGGGCCGCGACCCGAGCGGCAGCGAGCGGCAGTCGAGCAAAGTCGGGACAAGTCGGGACGGGAGGGGGGACAGGCGCGAATGCAAATGCACCGCGCAAATTACGCATAAATCTGGAAGCGCGGCGTGTGTCAGGCAGGTGAGAAAGCTTCCGTCGGTCCAGCAGGACACTGCAACACCCCGCGCAGTGCCCCCGCCGCCCGGCCGCGCGCAAGCCCTGCGCCGGATAACAGGAACAAGGCGCGTCGCCAGTGGGTGTCGGAGGCCGCACGCACCAAACGAATGACAGGCGGTGCATCGAGCAGCTGTGTTGTGCGTCTCACCTACGTTCGGCAGTCGCCTATGAGACGCCGAGGCGAGCGCGCACTCCGCGCCACCTTCGAGGTGGAAAGACGCGCTTTGCGTCAAATGTGCCACGGAAAGCGGCGATTGCGTGTGTTGGGAGAAGAGGCGAATGCTTCCTCCGTGGTGCGGCTACAGTATAAGGACGCCAACGGCCATACCATGTTGACTACACCGGTTCTCGTCCGATCACCGAAGTTAAGCAACATCGGGCGCGGTTAGTACTTGGATGGGTGACCGCCTGGGAACACCGCGTGCTGTTGGCTCTTTCTCATTTTTTCATTTTTACGTCGCTACACCTGCCAGGCCTCTTTTCATAATAACTTTCAGGTGTCGACAAAGATGCTTCCACAAGCATTTTAAAGTACTGTATTAAACGTAAGATACGAAATTACGGTAATGAACTCGGTTTGAGTAAGAATGCGCGAAGGAAGAGTGCTAGGAACTCGTTGAAAATGACAAAACACTACCAATCGACAGATGTGTTCTTGAAATGCGCCAGAGCCTACTGTTACGCAGCAGTGCTAAATTCCGAAAAGTAACTAAATAAATAAATAAATAAAAAAAAACCAACCGTTCTCGTGCCATCACCCAAGTTAAGCAACAACGTTAGTATTCGGATCGGCGACTGCCTGGGACCTCTGGCTGTCTTCATATTTTGCTTTCTTGTCGCCAGCCCTGCCAGCCGTCTCTTCACGCTACCTTTCCGATGCGACAAAGATGTTTCCACAATGACTTAAATCTGTTGTAATAAACAAAAGATACGATATTAGGGAACTCAGTTTGAAGAAGCGTGTGCCAAGGAAGATTTCCAAAGTGTCTCTGGAAATAACAAAACAGTATTAAGCGGCAGAAATGTTCCGAAATACGTCCGGGCTTATTGTTTTGTAGCAGTGTACACGTGCAAATTTGTAAACAAAAATTCTGTGTCTTCTGTCCTTGGTTTCGCACCTTTCCATGGCACGGCACAGCGCTGCTCTAGTAGCTCCGAACGGCCGCCCACGGCGTCTCGGACACGCCGGTCAGGCCCGCGCCCGTCTCGCAGATGTTTCTCGTGCTTGTGCTGTCATATGGGCCGCGACCCGAGCGGCAGCGAGCGGCAGTCGAGCAAAGTCGGGACAAGTCGGGACGGGAGGGGGGACAGGCGCGAATGCAAATGCACCGCGCAAATTACGCATAAATCTGGAAGCGCGGCGTGTGTCAGGCAGGTGAGAAAGCTTCCGTCGGTCCAGCAGGACACTGCAACACCCCGCGCAGTGCCCCCGCCGCCCGGCCGCGCGCAAGCCCTGCGCCGGATAACAGGAACAAGGCGCGTCGCCAGTGGGTGTCGGAGGCCGCACGCACCAAACGAATGACAGGCGGTGCATCGAGCAGCTGTGTTGTGCGTCTCACCTACGTTCGGCAGTCGCCTATGAGACGCCGAGGCGAGCGCGCACTCCGCGCCACCTTCGAGGTGGAAAGACGCGCTTTGCGTCAAATGTGCCACGGAAAGCGGCGATTGCGTGTGTTGGGAGAAGAGGCGAATGCTTCCTCCGTGGTGCGGCTACAGTATAAGGACGCCAACGGCCATACCATGTTGACTACACCGGTTCTCGTCCGATCACCGAAGTTAAGCAACATCGGGCGCGGTTAGTACTTGGATGGGTGACCGCCTGGGAACACCGCGTGCTGTTGGCTCTTTCTCATTTTTTCATTTTTACGTCGCTACACCTGCCAGGCCTCTTTTCATAATAACTTTCAGGTGTCGACAAAGATGCTTCCACAAGCATTTTAAAGTACTGTATTAAACGTAAGATACGAAATTACGGTAATGAACTCGGTTTGAGTAAGAATGCGCGAAGGAAGAGTGCTAGGAACTCGTTGAAAATGACAAAACACTACCAATCGACAGATGTGTTCTTGAAATGCGCCAGAGCCTACTGTTACGCAGCAGTGCTAAATTCCGAAAAGTAACTAAATAAATAAATAAATAAAAAAAAACCAACCGTTCTCGTGCCATCACCCAAGTTAAGCAACAACGTTAGTATTCGGATCGGCGACTGCCTGGGACCTCTGGCTGTCTTCATATTTTGCTTTCTTGTCGCCAGCCCTGCCAGCCGTCTCTTCACGCTACCTTTCCGATGCGACAAAGATGTTTCCACAATGACTTAAATCTGTTGTAATAAACAAAAGATACGATATTAGGGAACTCAGTTTGAAGAAGCGTGTGCCAAGGAAGATTTCCAAAGTGTCTCTGGAAATAACAAAACAGTATTAAGCGGCAGAAATGTTCCGAAATACGTCCGGGCTTATTGTTTTGTAGCAGTGTACACGTGCAAATTTGTAAACAAAAATTCTGTGTCTTCTGTCCTTGGTTTCGCACCTTTCCATGGCACGGCACAGCGCTGCTCTAGTAGCTCCGAACGGCCGCCCACGGCGTCTCGGACACGCCGGTCAGGCCCGCGCCCGTCTCGCAGATGTTTCTCGTGCTTGTGCTGTCATATGGGCCGCGACCCGAGCGGCAGCGAGCGGCAGTCGAGCAAAGTCGGGACAAGTCGGGACGGGAGGGGGGACAGGCGCGAATGCAAATGCACCGCGCAAATTACGCATAAATCTGGAAGCGCGGCGTGTGTCAGGCAGGTGAGAAAGCTTCCGTCGGTCCAGCAGGACACTGCAACACCCCGCGCAGTGCCCCCGCCGCCCGGCCGCGCGCAAGCCCTGCGCCGGATAACAGGAACAAGGCGCGTCGCCAGTGGGTGTCGGAGGCCGCACGCACCAAACGAATGACAGGCGGTGCATCGAGCAGCTGTGTTGTGCGTCTCACCTACGTTCGGCAGTCGCCTATGAGACGCCGAGGCGAGCGCGCACTCCGCGCCACCTTCGAGGTGGAAAGACGCGCTTTGCGTCAAATGTGCCACGGAAAGCGGCGATTGCGTGTGTTGGGAGAAGAGGCGAATGCTTCCTCCGTGGTGCGGCTACAGTATAAGGACGCCAACGGCCATACCATGTTGACTACACCGGTTCTCGTCCGATCACCGAAGTTAAGCAACATCGGGCGCGGTTAGTACTTGGATGGGTGACCGCCTGGGAACACCGCGTGCTGTTGGCTCTTTCTCATTTTTTCATTTTTACGTCGCTACACCTGCCAGGCCTCTTTTCATAATAACTTTCAGGTGTCGACAAAGATGCTTCCACAAGCATTTTAAAGTACTGTATTAAACGTAAGATACGAAATTACGGTAATGAACTCGGTTTGAGTAAGAATGCGCGAAGGAAGAGTGCTAGGAACTCGTTGAAAATGACAAAACACTACCAATCGACAGATGTGTTCTTGAAATGCGCCAGAGCCTACTGTTACGCAGCAGTGCTAAATTCCGAAAAGTAACTAAATAAATAAATAAATAAAAAAAAAACCAACCGTTCTCGTGCCATCACCCAAGTTAAGCAACAACGTTAGTATTCGGATCGGCGACTGCCTGGGACCTCTGGCTGTCTTCATATTTTGCTTTCTTGTCGCCAGCCCTGCCAGCCGTCTCTTCACGCTACCTTTCCGATGCGACAAAGATGTTTCCACAATGACTTAAATCTGTTGTAATAAACAAAAGATACGATATTAGGGAACTCAGTTTGAAGAAGCGTGTGCCAAGGAAGATTTCCAAAGTGTCTCTGGAAATAACAAAACAGTATTAAGCGGCAGAAATGTTCCGAAATACGTCCGGGCTTATTGTTTTGTAGCAGTGTACACGTGCAAATTTGTAAACAAAAATTCTGTGTCTTCTGTCCTTGGTTTCGCACCTTTCCATGGCACGGCACAGCGCTGCTCTAGTAGCTCCGAACGGCCGCCCACGGCGTCTCGGACACGCCGGTCAGGCCCGCGCCCGTCTCGCAGATGTTTCTCGTGCTTGTGCTGTCATATGGGCCGCGACCCGAGCGGCAGCGAGCGGCAGTCGAGCAAAGTCGGGACAAGTCGGGACGGGAGGGGGGACAGGCGCGAATGCAAATGCACCGCGCAAATTACGCATAAATCTGGAAGCGCGGCGTGTGTCAGGCAGGTGAGAAAGCTTCCGTCGGTCCAGCAGGACACTGCAACACCCCGCGCAGTGCCCCCGCCGCCCGGCCGCGCGCAAGCCCTGCGCCGGATAACAGGAACAAGGCGCGTCGCCAGTGGGTGTCGGAGGCCGCACGCACCAAACGAATGACAGGCGGTGCATCGAGCAGCTGTGTTGTGCGTCTCACCTACGTTCGGCAGTCGCCTATGAGACGCCGAGGCGAGCGCGCACACTCCGCGCCACCTTCGAGGTGGAAAGACGCGCTTTGCGTCAAATGTGCCACGGAAAGCGGCGATTGCGTGTGTTGGGAGAAGAGGCGAATGCTTCCTCCGTGGTGCGGCTACAGTATAAGGACGCCAACGGCCATACCATGTTGACTACACCGGTTCTCGTCCGATCACCGAAGTTAAGCAACATCGGGCGCGGTTAGTACTTGGATGGGTGACCGCCTGGGAACACCGCGTGCTGTTGGCTCTTTCTCATTTTTTCATTTTTACGTCGCTACACCTGCCAGGCCTCTTTTCATAATAACTTTCAGGTGTCGACAAAGATGCTTCCACAAGCATTTTAAAGTACTGTATTAAACGTAAGATACGAAATTACGGTAATGAACTCGGTTTGAGTAAGAATGCGCGAAGGAAGAGTGCTAGGAACTCGTTGAAAATGACAAAACACTACCAATCGACAGATGTGTTCTTGAAATGCGCCAGAGCCTACTGTTACGCAGCAGTGCTAAATTCCGAAAAGTAACTAAATAAATAAATAAATAAAAAAAAAACCAACCGTTCTCGTGCCATCACCCAAGTTAAGCAACAACGTTAGTATTCGGATCGGCGACTGCCTGGGACCTCTGGCTGTCTTCATATTTTGCTTTCTTGTCGCCAGCCCTGCCAGCCGTCTCTTCACGCTACCTTTCCGATGCGACAAAGATGTTTCCACAATGACTTAAATCTGTTGTAATAAACAAAAGATACGATATTAGGGAACTCAGTTTGAAGAAGCGTGTGCCAAGGAAGATTTCCAAAGTGTCTCTGGAAATAACAAAACAGTATTAAGCGGCAGAAATGTTCCGAAATACGTCCGGGCTTATTGTTTTGTAGCAGTGTACACGTGCAAATTTGTAAACAAAAATTCTGTGTCTTCTGTCCTTGGTTTCGCACCTTTCCATGGCACGGCACAGCGCTGCTCTAGTAGCTCCGAACGGCCGCCCACGGCGTCTCGGACACGCCGGTCAGGCCCGCGCCCGTCTCGCAGATGTTTCTCGTGCTTGTGCTGTCATATGGGCCGCGACCCGAGCGGCAGCGAGCGGCAGTCGAGCAAAGTCGGGACAAGTCGGGACGGGAGGGGGGACAGGCGCGAATGCAAATGCACCGCGCAAATTACGCATAAATCTGGAAGCGCGGCGTGTGTCAGGCAGGTGAGAAAGCTTCCGTCGGTCCAGCAGGACACTGCAACACCCCGCGCAGTGCCCCCGCCGCCCGGCCGCGCGCAAGCCCTGCGCCGGATAACAGGAACAAGGCGCGTCGCCAGTGGGTGTCGGAGGCCGCACGCACCAAACGAATGACAGGCGGTGCATCGAGCAGCTGTGTTGTGCGTCTCACCTACGTTCGGCAGTCGCCTATGAGACGCCGAGGCGAGCGCGCACTCCGCGCCACCTTCGAGGTGGAAAGACGCGCTTTGCGTCAAATGTGCCACGGAAAGCGGCGATTGCGTGTGTTGGGAGAAGAGGCGAATGCTTCCTCCGTGGTGCGGCTACAGTATAAGGACGCCAACGGCCATACCATGTTGACTACACCGGTTCTCGTCCGATCACCGAAGTTAAGCAACATCGGGCGCGGTTAGTACTTGGATGGGTGACCGCCTGGGAACACCGCGTGCTGTTGGCTCTTTCTCATTTTTTCATTTTTACGTCGCTACACCTGCCAGGCCTCTTTTCATAATAACTTTCAGGTGTCGACAAAGATGCTTCCACAAGCATTTTAAAGTACTGTATTAAACGTAAGATACGAAATTACGGTAATGAACTCGGTTTGAGTAAGAATGCGCGAAGGAAGAGTGCTAGGAACTCGTTGAAAATGACAAAACACTACCAATCGACAGATGTGTTCTTGAAATGCGCCAGAGCCTACTGTTACGCAGCAGTGCTAAATTCCGAAAAGTAACTAAATAAATAAATAAATAAAAAAAAACCAACCGTTCTCGTGCCATCACCCAAGTTAAGCAACAACGTTAGTATTCGGATCGGCGACTGCCTGGGACCTCTGGCTGTCTTCATATTTTGCTTTCTTGTCGCCAGCCCTGCCAGCCGTCTCTTCACGCTACCTTTCCGATGCGACAAAGATGTTTCCACAATGACTTAAATCTGTTGTAATAAACAAAAGATACGATATTAGGGAACTCAGTTTGAAGAAGCGTGTGCCAAGGAAGATTTCCAAAGTGTCTCTGGAAATAACAAAACAGTATTAAGCGGCAGAAATGTTCCGAAATACGTCCGGGCTTATTGTTTTGTAGCAGTGTACACGTGCAAATTTGTAAACAAAAATTCTGTGTCTTCTGTCCTTGGTTTCGCACCTTTCCATGGCACGGCACAGCGCTGCTCTAGTAGCTCCGAACGGCCGCCCACGGCGTCTCGGACACGCCGGTCAGGCCCGCGCCCGTCTCGCAGATGTTTCTCGTGCTTGTGCTGTCATATGGGCCGCGACCCGAGCGGCAGCGAGCGGCAGTCGAGCAAAGTCGGGACAAGTCGGGACGGGAGGGGGGACAGGCGCGAATGCAAATGCACCGCGCAAATTACGCATAAATCTGGAAGCGCGGCGTGTGTCAGGCAGGTGAGAAAGCTTCCGTCGGTCCAGCAGGACACTGCAACACCCCGCGCAGTGCCCCCGCCGCCCGGCCGCGCGCAAGCCCTGCGCCGGATAACAGGAACAAGGCGCGTCGCCAGTGGGTGTCGGAGGCCGCACGCACCAAACGAATGACAGGCGGTGCATCGAGCAGCTGTGTTGTGCGTCTCACCTACGTTCGGCAGTCGCCTATGAGACGCCGAGGCGAGCGCGCACTCCGCGCCACCTTCGAGGTGGAAAGACGCGCTTTGCGTCAAATGTGCCACGGAAAGCGGCGATTGCGTGTGTTGGGAGAAGAGGCGAATGCTTCCTCCGTGGTGCGGCTACAGTATAAGGACGCCAACGGCCATACCATGTTGACTACACCGGTTCTCGTCCGATCACCGAAGTTAAGCAACATCGGGCGCGGTTAGTACTTGGATGGGTGACCGCCTGGGAACACCGCGTGCTGTTGGCTCTTTCTCATTTTTTCATTTTTACGTCGCTACACCTGCCAGGCCTCTTTTCATAATAACTTTCAGGTGTCGACAAAGATGCTTCCACAAGCATTTTAAAGTACTGTATTAAACGTAAGATACGAAATTACGGTAATGAACTCGGTTTGAGTAAGAATGCGCGAAGGAAGAGTGCTAGGAACTCGTTGAAAATGACAAAACACTACCAATCGACAGATGTGTTCTTGAAATGCGCCAGAGCCTACTGTTACGCAGCAGTGCTAAATTCCGAAAAGTAACTAAATAAATAAATAAATAAAAAAAAAACCAACCGTTCTCGTGCCATCACCCAAGTTAAGCAACAACGTTAGTATTCGGATCGGCGACTGCCTGGGACCTCTGGCTGTCTTCATATTTTGCTTTCTTGTCGCCAGCCCTGCCAGCCGTCTCTTCACGCTACCTTTCCGATGCGACAAAGATGTTTCCACAATGACTTAAATCTGTTGTAATAAACAAAAGATACGATATTAGGGAACTCAGTTTGAAGAAGCGTGTGCCAAGGAAGATTTCCAAAGTGTCTCTGGAAATAACAAAACAGTATTAAGCGGCAGAAATGTTCCGAAATACGTCCGGGCTTATTGTTTTGTAGCAGTGTACACGTGCAAATTTGTAAACAAAAATTCTGTGTCTTCTGTCCTTGGTTTCGCACCTTTCCATGGCACGGCACAGCGCTGCTCTAGTAGCTCCGAACGGCCGCCCACGGCGTCTCGGACACGCCGGTCAGGCCCGCGCCCGTCTCGCAGATGTTTCTCGTGCTTGTGCTGTCATATGGGCCGCGACCCGAGCGGCAGCGAGCGGCAGTCGAGCAAAGTCGGGACAAGTCGGGACGGGAGGGGGGACAGGCGCGAATGCAAATGCACCGCGCAAATTACGCATAAATCTGGAAGCGCGGCGTGTGTCAGGCAGGTGAGAAAGCTTCCGTCGGTCCAGCAGGACACTGCAACACCCCGCGCAGTGCCCCCGCCGCCCGGCCGCGCGCAAGCCCTGCGCCGGATAACAGGAACAAGGCGCGTCGCCAGTGGGTGTCGGAGGCCGCACGCACCAAACGAATGACAGGCGGTGCATCGAGCAGCTGTGTTGTGCGTCTCACCTACGTTCGGCAGTCGCCTATGAGACGCCGAGGCGAGCGCGCACTCCGCGCCACCTTCGAGGTGGAAAGACGCGCTTTGCGTCAAATGTGCCACGGAAAGCGGCGATTGCGTGTGTTGGGAGAAGAGGCGAATGCTTCCTCCGTGGTGCGGCTACAGTATAAGGACGCCAACGGCCATACCATGTTGACTACACCGGTTCTCGTCCGATCACCGAAGTTAAGCAACATCGGGCGCGGTTAGTACTTGGATGGGTGACCGCCTGGGAACACCGCGTGCTGTTGGCTCTTTCTCATTTTTTCATTTTTACGTCGCTACACCTGCCAGGCCTCTTTTCATAATAACTTTCAGGTGTCGACAAAGATGCTTCCACAAGCATTTTAAAGTACTGTATTAAACGTAAGATACGAAATTACGGTAATGAACTCGGTTTGAGTAAGAATGCGCGAAGGAAGAGTGCTAGGAACTCGTTGAAAATGACAAAACACTACCAATCGACAGATGTGTTCTTGAAATGCGCCAGAGCCTACTGTTACGCAGCAGTGCTAAATTCCGAAAAGTAACTAAATAAATAAATAAATAAAAAAAAAACCAACCGTTCTCGTGCCATCACCCAAGTTAAGCAACAACGTTAGTATTCGGATCGGCGACTGCCTGGGACCTCTGGCTGTCTTCATATTTTGCTTTCTTGTCGCCAGCCCTGCCAGCCGTCTCTTCACGCTACCTTTCCGATGCGACAAAGATGTTTCCACAATGACTTAAATCTGTTGTAATAAACAAAAGATACGATATTAGGGAACTCAGTTTGAAGAAGCGTGTGCCAAGGAAGATTTCCAAAGTGTCTCTGGAAATAACAAAACAGTATTAAGCGGCAGAAATGTTCCGAAATACGTCCGGGCTTATTGTTTTGTAGCAGTGTACACGTGCAAATTTGTAAACAAAAATTCTGTGTCTTCTGTCCTTGGTTTCGCACCTTTCCATGGCACGGCACAGCGCTGCTCTAGTAGCTCCGAACGGCCGCCCACGGCGTCTCGGACACGCCGGTCAGGCCCGCGCCCGTCTCGCAGATGTTTCTCGTGCTTGTGCTGTCATATGGGCCGCGACCCGAGCGGCAGCGAGCGGCAGTCGAGCAAAGTCGGGACAAGTCGGGACGGGAGGGGGGACAGGCGCGAATGCAAATGCACCGCGCAAATTACGCATAAATCTGGAAGCGCGGCGTGTGTCAGGCAGGTGAGAAAGCTTCCGTCGGTCCAGCAGGACACTGCAACACCCCGCGCAGTGCCCCCGCCGCCCGGCCGCGCGCAAGCCCTGCGCCGGATAACAGGAACAAGGCGCGTCGCCAGTGGGTGTCGGAGGCCGCACGCACCAAACGAATGACAGGCGGTGCATCGAGCAGCTGTGTTGTGCGTCTCACCTACGTTCGGCAGTCGCCTATGAGACGCCGAGGCGAGCGCGCACTCCGCGCCACCTTCGAGGTGGAAAGACGCGCTTTGCGTCAAATGTGCCACGGAAAGCGGCGATTGCGTGTGTTGGGAGAAGAGGCGAATGCTTCCTCCGTGGTGCGGCTACAGTATAAGGACGCCAACGGCCATACCATGTTGACTACACCGGTTCTCGTCCGATCACCGAAGTTAAGCAACATCGGGCGCGGTTAGTACTTGGATGGGTGACCGCCTGGGAACACCGCGTGCTGTTGGCTCTTTCTCATTTTTTCATTTTTACGTCGCTACACCTGCCAGGCCTCTTTTCATAATAACTTTCAGGTGTCGACAAAGATGCTTCCACAAGCATTTTAAAGTACTGTATTAAACGTAAGATACGAAATTACGGTAATGAACTCGGTTTGAGTAAGAATGCGCGAAGGAAGAGTGCTAGGAACTCGTTGAAAATGACAAAACACTACCAATCGACAGATGTGTTCTTGAAATGCGCCAGAGCCTACTGTTACGCAGCAGTGCTAAATTCCGAAAAGTAACTAAATAAATAAATAAATAAAAAAAAAACCAACCGTTCTCGTGCCATCACCCAAGTTAAGCAACAACGTTAGTATTCGGATCGGCGACTGCCTGGGACCTCTGGCTGTCTTCATATTTTGCTTTCTTGTCGCCAGCCCTGCCAGCCGTCTCTTCACGCTACCTTTCCGATGCGACAAAGATGTTTCCACAATGACTTAAATCTGTTGTAATAAACAAAAGATACGATATTAGGGAACTCAGTTTGAAGAAGCGTGTGCCAAGGAAGATTTCCAAAGTGTCTCTGGAAATAACAAAACAGTATTAAGCGGCAGAAATGTTCCGAAATACGTCCGGGCTTATTGTTTTGTAGCAGTGTACACGTGCAAATTTGTAAACAAAAATTCTGTGTCTTCTGTCCTTGGTTTCGCACCTTTCCATGGCACGGCACAGCGCTGCTCTAGTAGCTCCGAACGGCCGCCCACGGCGTCTCGGACACGCCGGTCAGGCCCGCGCCCGTCTCGCAGATGTTTCTCGTGCTTGTGCTGTCATATGGGCCGCGACCCGAGCGGCAGCGAGCGGCAGTCGAGCAAAGTCGGGACAAGTCGGGACGGGAGGGGGGACAGGCGCGAATGCAAATGCACCGCGCAAATTACGCATAAATCTGGAAGCGCGGCGTGTGTCAGGCAGGTGAGAAAGCTTCCGTCGGTCCAGCAGGACACTGCAACACCCCGCGCAGTGCCCCCGCCGCCCGGCCGCGCGCAAGCCCTGCGCCGGATAACAGGAACAAGGCGCGTCGCCAGTGGGTGTCGGAGGCCGCACGCACCAAACGAATGACAGGCGGTGCATCGAGCAGCTGTGTTGTGCGTCTCACCTACGTTCGGCAGTCGCCTATGAGACGCCGAGGCGAGCGCGCACTCCGCGCCACCTTCGAGGTGGAAAGACGCGCTTTGCGTCAAATGTGCCACGGAAAGCGGCGATTGCGTGTGTTGGGAGAAGAGGCGAATGCTTCCTCCGTGGTGCGGCTACAGTATAAGGACGCCAACGGCCATACCATGTTGACTACACCGGTTCTCGTCCGATCACCGAAGTTAAGCAACATCGGGCGCGGTTAGTACTTGGATGGGTGACCGCCTGGGAACACCGCGTGCTGTTGGCTCTTTCTCATTTTTTCATTTTTACGTCGCTACACCTGCCAGGCCTCTTTTCATAATAACTTTCAGGTGTCGACAAAGATGCTTCCACAAGCATTTTAAAGTACTGTATTAAACGTAAGATACGAAATTACGGTAATGAACTCGGTTTGAGTAAGAATGCGCGAAGGAAGAGTGCTAGGAACTCGTTGAAAATGACAAAACACTACCAATCGACAGATGTGTTCTTGAAATGCGCCAGAGCCTACTGTTACGCAGCAGTGCTAAATTCCGAAAAGTAACTAAATAAATAAATAAATAAAAAAAAAACCAACCGTTCTCGTGCCATCACCCAAGTTAAGCAACAACGTTAGTATTCGGATCGGCGACTGCCTGGGACCTCTGGCTGTCTTCATATTTTGCTTTCTTGTCGCCAGCCCTGCCAGCCGTCTCTTCACGCTACCTTTCCGATGCGACAAAGATGTTTCCACAATGACTTAAATCTGTTGTAATAAACAAAAGATACGATATTAGGGAACTCAGTTTGAAGAAGCGTGTGCCAAGGAAGATTTCCAAAGTGTCTCTGGAAATAACAAAACAGTATTAAGCGGCAGAAATGTTCCGAAATACGTCCGGGCTTATTGTTTTGTAGCAGTGTACACGTGCAAATTTGTAAACAAAAATTCTGTGTCTTCTGTCCTTGGTTTCGCACCTTTCCATGGCACGGCACAGCGCTGCTCTAGTAGCTCCGAACGGCCGCCCACGGCGTCTCGGACACGCCGGTCAGGCCCGCGCCCGTCTCGCAGATGTTTCTCGTGCTTGTGCTGTCATATGGGCCGCGACCCGAGCGGCAGCGAGCGGCAGTCGAGCAAAGTCGGGACAAGTCGGGACGGGAGGGGGGACAGGCGCGAATGCAAATGCACCGCGCAAATTACGCATAAATCTGGAAGCGCGGCGTGTGTCAGGCAGGTGAGAAAGCTTCCGTCGGTCCAGCAGGACACTGCAACACCCCGCGCAGTGCCCCCGCCGCCCGGCCGCGCGCAAGCCCTGCGCCGGATAACAGGAACAAGGCGCGTCGCCAGTGGGTGTCGGAGGCCGCACGCACCAAACGAATGACAGGCGGTGCATCGAGCAGCTGTGTTGTGCGTCTCACCTACGTTCGGCAGTCGCCTATGAGACGCCGAGGCGAGCGCGCACTCCGCGCCACCTTCGAGGTGGAAAGACGCGCTTTGCGTCAAATGTGCCACGGAAAGCGGCGATTGCGTGTGTTGGGAGAAGAGGCGAATGCTTCCTCCGTGGTGCGGCTACAGTATAAGGACGCCAACGGCCATACCATGTTGACTACACCGGTTCTCGTCCGATCACCGAAGTTAAGCAACATCGGGCGCGGTTAGTACTTGGATGGGTGACCGCCTGGGAACACCGCGTGCTGTTGGCTCTTTCTCATTTTTTCATTTTTACGTCGCTACACCTGCCAGGCCTCTTTTCATAATAACTTTCAGGTGTCGACAAAGATGCTTCCACAAGCATTTTAAAGTACTGTATTAAACGTAAGATACGAAATTACGGTAATGAACTCGGTTTGAGTAAGAATGCGCGAAGGAAGAGTGCTAGGAACTCGTTGAAAATGACAAAACACTACCAATCGACAGATGTGTTCTTGAAATGCGCCAGAGCCTACTGTTACGCAGCAGTGCTAAATTCCGAAAAGTAACTAAATAAATAAATAAATAAAAAAAAAACCAACCGTTCTCGTGCCATCACCCAAGTTAAGCAACAACGTTAGTATTCGGATCGGCGACTGCCTGGGACCTCTGGCTGTCTTCATATTTTGCTTTCTTGTCGCCAGCCCTGCCAGCCGTCTCTTCACGCTACCTTTCCGATGCGACAAAGATGTTTCCACAATGACTTAAATCTGTTGTAATAAACAAAAGATACGATATTAGGGAACTCAGTTTGAAGAAGCGTGTGCCAAGGAAGATTTCCAAAGTGTCTCTGGAAATAACAAAACAGTATTAAGCGGCAGAAATGTTCCGAAATACGTCCGGGCTTATTGTTTTGTAGCAGTGTACACGTGCAAATTTGTAAACAAAAATTCTGTGTCTTCTGTCCTTGGTTTCGCACCTTTCCATGGCACGGCACAGCGCTGCTCTAGTAGCTCCGAACGGCCGCCCACGGCGTCTCGGACACGCCGGTCAGGCCCGCGCCCGTCTCGCAGATGTTTCTCGTGCTTGTGCTGTCATATGGGCCGCGACCCGAGCGGCAGCGAGCGGCAGTCGAGCAAAGTCGGGACAAGTCGGGACGGGAGGGGGGACAGGCGCGAATGCAAATGCACCGCGCAAATTACGCATAAATCTGGAAGCGCGGCGTGTGTCAGGCAGGTGAGAAAGCTTCCGTCGGTCCAGCAGGACACTGCAACACCCCGCGCAGTGCCCCCGCCGCCCGGCCGCGCGCAAGCCCTGCGCCGGATAACAGGAACAAGGCGCGTCGCCAGTGGGTGTCGGAGGCCGCACGCACCAAACGAATGACAGGCGGTGCATCGAGCAGCTGTGTTGTGCGTCTCACCTACGTTCGGCAGTCGCCTATGAGACGCCGAGGCGAGCGCGCACTCCGCGCCACCTTCGAGGTGGAAAGACGCGCTTTGCGTCAAATGTGCCACGGAAAGCGGCGATTGCGTGTGTTGGGAGAAGAGGCGAATGCTTCCTCCGTGGTGCGGCTACAGTATAAGGACGCCAACGGCCATACCATGTTGACTACACCGGTTCTCGTCCGATCACCGAAGTTAAGCAACATCGGGCGCGGTTAGTACTTGGATGGGTGACCGCCTGGGAACACCGCGTGCTGTTGGCTCTTTCTCATTTTTTCATTTTTACGTCGCTACACCTGCCAGGCCTCTTTTCATAATAACTTTCAGGTGTCGACAAAGATGCTTCCACAAGCATTTTAAAGTACTGTATTAAACGTAAGATACGAAATTACGGTAATGAACTCGGTTTGAGTAAGAATGCGCGAAGGAAGAGTGCTAGGAACTCGTTGAAAATGACAAAACACTACCAATCGACAGATGTGTTCTTGAAATGCGCCAGAGCCTACTGTTACGCAGCAGTGCTAAATTCCGAAAAGTAACTAAATAAATAAATAAATAAAAAAAAAACCAACCGTTCTCGTGCCATCACCCAAGTTAAGCAACAACGTTAGTATTCGGATCGGCGACTGCCTGGGACCTCTGGCTGTCTTCATATTTTGCTTTCTTGTCGCCAGCCCTGCCAGCCGTCTCTTCACGCTACCTTTCCGATGCGACAAAGATGTTTCCACAATGACTTAAATCTGTTGTAATAAACAAAAGATACGATATTAGGGAACTCAGTTTGAAGAAGCGTGTGCCAAGGAAGATTTCCAAAGTGTCTCTGGAAATAACAAAACAGTATTAAGCGGCAGAAATGTTCCGAAATACGTCCGGGCTTATTGTTTTGTAGCAGTGTACACGTGCAAATTTGTAAACAAAAATTCTGTGTCTTCTGTCCTTGGTTTCGCACCTTTCCATGGCACGGCACAGCGCTGCTCTAGTAGCTCCGAACGGCCGCCCACGGCGTCTCGGACACGCCGGTCAGGCCCGCGCCCGTCTCGCAGATGTTTCTCGTGCTTGTGCTGTCATATGGGCCGCGACCCGAGCGGCAGCGAGCGGCAGTCGAGCAAAGTCGGGACAAGTCGGGACGGGAGGGGGGACAGGCGCGAATGCAAATGCACCGCGCAAATTACGCATAAATCTGGAAGCGCGGCGTGTGTCAGGCAGGTGAGAAAGCTTCCGTCGGTCCAGCAGGACACTGCAACACCCCGCGCAGTGCCCCCGCCGCCCGGCCGCGCGCAAGCCCTGCGCCGGATAACAGGAACAAGGCGCGTCGCCAGTGGGTGTCGGAGGCCGCACGCACCAAACGAATGACAGGCGGTGCATCGAGCAGCTGTGTTGTGCGTCTCACCTACGTTCGGCAGTCGCCTATGAGACGCCGAGGCGAGCGCGCACTCCGCGCCACCTTCGAGGTGGAAAGACGCGCTTTGCGTCAAATGTGCCACGGAAAGCGGCGATTGCGTGTGTTGGGAGAAGAGGCGAATGCTTCCTCCGTGGTGCGGCTACAGTATAAGGACGCCAACGGCCATACCATGTTGACTACACCGGTTCTCGTCCGATCACCGAAGTTAAGCAACATCGGGCGCGGTTAGTACTTGGATGGGTGACCGCCTGGGAACACCGCGTGCTGTTGGCTCTTTCTCATTTTTTCATTTTTACGTCGCTACACCTGCCAGGCCTCTTTTCATAATAACTTTCAGGTGTCGACAAAGATGCTTCCACAAGCATTTTAAAGTACTGTATTAAACGTAAGATACGAAATTACGGTAATGAACTCGGTTTGAGTAAGAATGCGCGAAGGAAGAGTGCTAGGAACTCGTTGAAAATGACAAAACACTACCAATCGACAGATGTGTTCTTGAAATGCGCCAGAGCCTACTGTTACGCAGCAGTGCTAAATTCCGAAAAGTAACTAAATAAATAAATAAATAAAAAAAAACCAACCGTTCTCGTGCCATCACCCAAGTTAAGCAACAACGTTAGTATTCGGATCGGCGACTGCCTGGGACCTCTGGCTGTCTTCATATTTTGCTTTCTTGTCGCCAGCCCTGCCAGCCGTCTCTTCACGCTACCTTTCCGATGCGACAAAGATGTTTCCACAATGACTTAAATCTGTTGTAATAAACAAAAGATACGATATTAGGGAACTCAGTTTGAAGAAGCGTGTGCCAAGGAAGATTTCCAAAGTGTCTCTGGAAATAACAAAACAGTATTAAGCGGCAGAAATGTTCCGAAATACGTCCGGGCTTATTGTTTTGTAGCAGTGTACACGTGCAAATTTGTAAACAAAAATTCTGTGTCTTCTGTCCTTGGTTTCGCACCTTTCCATGGCACGGCACAGCGCTGCTCTAGTAGCTCCGAACGGCCGCCCACGGCGTCTCGGACACGCCGGTCAGGCCCGCGCCCGTCTCGCAGATGTTTCTCGTGCTTGTGCTGTCATATGGGCCGCGACCCGAGCGGCAGCGAGCGGCAGTCGAGCAAAGTCGGGACAAGTCGGGACGGGAGGGGGGACAGGCGCGAATGCAAATGCACCGCGCAAATTACGCATAAATCTGGAAGCGCGGCGTGTGTCAGGCAGGTGAGAAAGCTTCCGTCGGTCCAGCAGGACACTGCAACACCCCGCGCAGTGCCCCCGCCGCCCGGCCGCGCGCAAGCCCTGCGCCGGATAACAGGAACAAGGCGCGTCGCCAGTGGGTGTCGGAGGCCGCACGCACCAAACGAATGACAGGCGGTGCATCGAGCAGCTGTGTTGTGCGTCTCACCTACGTTCGGCAGTCGCCTATGAGACGCCGAGGCGAGCGCGCACTCCGCGCCACCTTCGAGGTGGAAAGACGCGCTTTGCGTCAAATGTGCCACGGAAAGCGGCGATTGCGTGTGTTGGGAGAAGAGGCGAATGCTTCCTCCGTGGTGCGGCTACAGTATAAGGACGCCAACGGCCATACCATGTTGACTACACCGGTTCTCGTCCGATCACCGAAGTTAAGCAACATCGGGCGCGG
>NW_026046125.1:0-31863 GCF_023864275.1 Schistocerca cancellata
TGTTTGTTTAGATTTTTATATTGGTAATGCCACGTAGCGCTCCGCGTGAAAATCACTGCCTGTGCTGTGTGCAGTCTGTGGCTAGTTTGCATTGTTGTTGTCATGAACTGCTATAGCTGGATGTGAACAGCGCGTAGCGTTGCGCAGTTAGGGGTGAGCCGCCAGCACTGGTGCATGTGAGGACAGAGATGGCGGACGTTTCAAATTACATATATTATGACTGGTGATGATATTAAGGGTAAATACATTGTTTGTTGTTCTCTATTAAACATCTTTACTTTGCTAACTATCCCTATCGGTAGTTAGTGCCCTCCGTAGTTTGGAATCTCTTATTTAGCTGGCAGCAGTGGTGCTCGCTGTATTGCAGTAGTTCGAGTAATGAAGATTTTTGTGAGGTAAGTGATTTCCGACAGGTGTACTTTAATGTTACTCAGGGCCATTCTTTTGCAGGGATCTTTGATAGTCAGATTGCGTTGCGCTCAAAATATTGTGTGTCAGTTTAAGCACAGTTTTGTATACATTGTTGTTCAAAGGGGGGCGTTTCAGAATACACAGGGCCGAAGGTCAGCCAGCGCTGCCCTTACAACGTTTATCGGGTTTTCAATTATGTCTGTTGAGATGTTCATGGTTCATTATTTCCATTCATCATATTATCGCGCGTTTCTCATCAATCTTCGTTCGTTCATTTTCTAGGGACGTTAACAACATTCTGGCACATTTTTATCATCATTCACTCACTCACTCACTCACTCACTCACTCACTCACTTACTTACGACTATTTGTGCGGGGAGGTTACACTTGGGTCCATTTCCATTTACATTCAATGTTGATAGACGCCTTTTTTTTTTTTTGTTGTTGTTTTGTTGCTGGCAGGTTACAAAGGGCCTCATTTTATGTTGGTTGCAGCAGCGTTTTTCTCCTTCTTCTAGCGTCTTCCCCGCCCCCGCCCCTCCCGCATCCCTCGGTCTCACCACGTTCACTGACAGCCGCGTCTGCGGCTACACCACAACGGCCCCCTCCCGGCAACCCATTCGTTTTCTCTTCTTTTGCACAAAAACAACGCCGCACGCGCCAGCCGAGCGCAGCGCAAGCCACCCACACCGCGCCCCTCCCCGTCTTTATAGCCTCCGCGTCTTGTTTTCTTCGTTTGCCCCCTCCCATCTCCCGAATGCCATGCCATGCCATGCCAGCAGCGTTACGCGTGCCCCTCCCCTGTCCACACACTACCGCGAAACGAACAGCCTTCCGGGCCACATGCAGGGCACGCCCACCGCCATTCCCGGACGCAATTCTCAAAACAACACACACACACACACACACACACACAATGGCTTTGCACACGAACATAGACGGCACGGGCACTGTCGTACATTCTTCCTCAGAACCATCTCAACGAACGTTACGTTACATACACATCCGGGAAAGCAAAGCAACGCAACGCACAATTCAGCCGTCAAAGGTAACGTTCACCACGGCAGACACTTGCCGCCGCGCCGTTACGCGCATTTCAGTGCGGCTACAATACACCTCCGACACGGGAACGTTCCGTTGCTCTACACTGCGTTTCTCCGTTTTGTTTGGTTTTTTTTCCGTTTTCTCTCTCTCTCTCTCTCTCTCTCTCTCTCTCTCTCTATATATATATTTGTTTTTTCCCCTCTGTCCTTTCCTCCACCATTCTCTCCTCACGTTCTGCCCAGACATTCGACCGATCAGAGGTTCGTTCACCTTTCGGTAACCGTTCTCAGCGCGACGGTGTACCAACGGTATGACGGTATGACGGTATGACGGGTGTTCAAGACGTCCGGTGTACCGCGCCGATCGACAGTTTCCCAGAGGCGACGGATCGGACCACATCACCGACATACACACAAACACGTGTACGCACATTCGCCAAAGCGACCGTCGTCTTCTAGCGTCGCGCTTACTCTACTGTACTGCACTGGACACGCGAGCATGCATCTTCAATGACGACGTCGGTGTGCGTGCGTCGTACGCACACAAGCAGACACAGTCGGTCAGACACGACTATCGAAATCAGAGTCGGGGGAAAGGTACATATCATCGTGCGTGTCGCCCGTACAATGCAATACACAGTGGTGTGTCTCAATGCGCGTTCACATTTAAACGTCACTCACACGCCTCCACGCTGCATTTACAGACACATTTCACCCTCGCCATATATGGCGTGCAAACCGACCCGCAAACGGCCGTCGTTACACACTGACATTCCCAACAATCGCGTGTCGTTTCCACCCGTCACGTAACTAACCGGCACCTCCATCCAAAGGGCACATCACCGATCGCACTTCCCCCCCCCCCCCTCGCAGACAACGACTTGTGCGCACGTGCCTCCATTCCACGTCACACCGTGGCCGCACCCCGCAACACGCGACACGCGACGCGCCCCATAAACAATCAAATTATTCATCGCATCGGCCACCCCACCCCGTCGCGTCGCAACCAAAGCGGTAGCTATTGCCACCGTCCACCCACTCACACACAAAACAAAACAAAAACAACAACAACAACAATTCCGCCCTTCCCGCAAAGGCCATTTGGTGGCCCTGAAAAGGGCCGTTTTGCCGCTCTCGCAACGGAGGATCTCCTTCCATTCCAGAGCCACCTCCTTACTTGGAGCTCGTGTACTTGGTCACCGCCTTCGTGCCCTCGCTCACGGCGTGCTTGGCCAGCTCGCCAGGCAGCAACAGCCGCACAGCGGTCTGGATCTCGCGGGACGTGATGGTCGAGCGCTTGTTGTAGTGCGCCAGGCGAGACGCCTCGGCCGCGATGCGCTCGAAAATGTCGTTCACGAAGCTGTTCATGATGCTCATCGCCTTCGACGAGATGCCCGTGTCAGGGTGCACCTGCTTCAGCACCTTGTAGATGTAGATGGCATAGCTCTCCTTCCTCTTGCGCTTCTTCTTCTTGTCGCCCTTCGAAATGTTCTTCTGCGCCTTGCCAGCCTTCTTGGCGGCCTTCCCGCTAGTCTTGGGCGGCATCGCAAACAAACAAGAACGTACGGCAGCAACACCAGCAGCAAGCGCTCCGCTCTAGTCAGCGTCTCCCCACACAGTGGCACCCAGCGCGCCCCGCCGCCGCACCTTTACCAGCTCGCCCCGTTGCGGCCGCCGACCAATGGGCCGCGAGCGCAACCGGCCGCCGCACCCGAGAGCATAAAGGACCCCCACCCCTGGCGGCGCCGCCACTCCGCTGCTCGACTCGCTGCGGCTCGCACCGTCCTTCGTCTCGTCTCGTTTTTTTACACCACAGCGCATCGCCATGTCCGGACGCGGAAAGGGAGGCAAAGTCAAGGGCAAGTCAAAGTCCCGCTCAAGCAGGGCCGGGCTCCAGTTCCCGGTCGGCAGAATCCACCGCCTCCTGCGCAAGGGAAACTACGCCGAGCGCGTCGGCGCCGGGGCGCCCGTCTACCTCGCCGCCGTCATGGAGTACCTCGCGGCTGAGGTGCTCGAGCTGGCCGGAAACGCGGCCCGCGACAACAAGAAGACGCGCATCATCCCGCGCCACCTGCAGCTTGCCATCCGCAACGACGAGGAGCTCAACAAGCTCCTGTCGGGCGTCACCATCGCACAGGGTGGTGTCCTGCCCAACATCCAGGCCGTCCTGCTGCCAAAGAAGACCGAGAAGAAGGCCTAAACAGAGAGGCCAGGCAATCGGCACGCGGACCCGCCGCCCAGCAGCGCTGCGTGCTCCCCTGCACGCAACGCGCTTTGCCGGCCCGGCTCGGCTCACAACAATCGGCCCTTTTCAGGGCCACCACACAAACCTACGTCCAAAGCAAAATTTCAGTCGTCCTCGCCGCGCTTTGCTTTACTTTACTTTACTTTAACTTAACTTCACTTCCACAGCCGCCGCCGGCAAGAAGACCATACCAACTGCTACGATTGCAGGGGCAGATATTCTGCGAGGTACCTCGGTGTCACGCCTGACATCGAAGTGTCACATAGGGCAACTTGGCACAAACGCTCACGCCAGGATGCAGATCCTGTACCCCTGTTCCCTCGACCCCGCAACAGGGGTAGCGATACTGGAAATATGCGCGCCCTCTATAGGGGCTATGCAGCCAGGTCGACGATGCATCGCCTACAGAAGGGTCCAAAGCAGAGCGCTCTACGACGGGCCTTACACGTCCCCGCGGCAGACCTGCCTACAACCACCCACAACACGATTCCGCGCCCTGGCACAAGCGTTCTACGCCACCGCGCGGAATTCAGAAAATGACTATTACGTCTTGACCCTTGGGCAATATGAACACCACAGGGACAGATGTGCAAGACCCGAGTCGCTACTCCAGCAGTAGCACAAACAGAACACATAATCACTCTCAACAAACAGCAACGTCCGAAAAAGCACACTACCAAAGATAAGAACAACACACAGAAAAGAGGAGCAAATGTCCACAGGCGACAATAACCTCCACCAACTCCCCCTCTAACGGTAGAGGACTAAAGGAAAGAGAGAAGAACAACAAGAAGAGCCGCCGCCATCTTGTCGTCCACAGCCCGTGTGGCCACACACACGTTTCTCTTTTGTTTTTCGTTTGCCTCAAGCACCTCCACGCACGCACAGTCGCCTTCCAAACGACAACGACAGCAATAATCACCAACTGTTAAACGAGCGTGTCGACACACCGCCCTCCACTCCCGCGCGCCCCATACAAACGAAACAGCTGATCCGGCCGCCTATGGGCACGCCTTGCCTCGGCAACTCCAACGCCGCCGCAAACACACAGCCAAAACCACGCAAATATTCACCGCCTCTCGCACAACAACAACAACAACAACAACAACAACACACAGCCCGGCGTCTCCATCGATCGATAAACAAAACAAACACACAACGCCCTCTCTCGCGCGCGCGCGCACGCACACACACACACACACACACACACACACACACACACACACACACACAGCCACAAGACCCGCTTCCTTTCCTTTCTCCCAGTCACGTCACGTCAGTCAAACGCAAACGAAATGAAGAATGAAAGAAACAAGGCAGGCAGGCAACACACGCAGCAACAACACAGACTCTTTCGCACTTTTCAATTTCCGAACAGTGTGGTGGCCCTGAAAAGGGCCGTTTTCGTCTCTCCCACGGCCGCGGGAAGGCCAACGCGGCACAGCACACCGGCTGCGACGCGCCTAACCGCCGAAACCGTACAGGGTGCGCCCCTGCCTCTTCAGGGCGTACACCACGTCCATGGCCGTCACAGTCTTGCGCTTGGCGTGCTCAGTGTACGTCACCGCGTCGCGGATCACGTTCTCCAGGAACACCTTCAGCACTCCGCGGGTCTCCTCGTAGATCAGACCAGAGATGCGCTTCACGCCGCCCCTGCGAGCCAGGCGGCGGATCGCGGGCTTCGTGATGCCCTGGATGTTGTCGCGCAACACCTTGCGGTGCCGCTTGGCGCCACCCTTGCCGAGCCCCTTTCCTCCCTTGCCGCGGCCAGTCATCTCTTCTAAATCCTCAAAAAGCTCAAGGCAAGCAAAGCGTCTGCTGCAGCGGCTGGCTCCTCACCCGGCGCTAGCGAGTCGGCTACGGTCTGCGCCCGGCGCACGCGCCAGCCCCCCTATATAGACTCTGGCCCGCCCTCCCCCCACCACGCGCAACCGAGGGCATATAAGCGCACCACGGTGGCTGGCGCGCGCCCGTGTCGTCAAGGCAGCACCCGACGCAGCACCTCGCTCGCCTCCACGCCGCTCCGCTAACCGCTACCGCTATGGCCCGCACAAAGCAAACGGCCCGCAAGTCCACCGGCGGAAAGGCGCCGCGCAAACAGCTCGCCACCAAGGCGGCGAGGAAGAGCGCGCCCGCCACCGGCGGCGTCAAGAAGCCCCACCGCTACAGGCCGGGCACCGTCGCCCTGCGAGAAATCAGGCGCTACCAGAAGAGCACAGAGCTGCTCATCCGCAAGCTGCCATTCCAGCGCCTAGTGCGCGAGATCGCCCAGGACTTCAAGACCGACCTGCGCTTCCAGAGCTCCGCGGTCATGGCCCTGCAGGAGGCCAGCGAGGCCTACCTCGTCGGCCTCTTCGAAGACACCAACCTGTGCGCAATCCACGCCAAGCGCGTCACCATCATGCCCAAGGACATCCAGCTCGCGCGCCGCATCCGCGGCGAGCGCGCCTAAACACCGCGCCAGCCGCTGGGCACCGCCCACGCACGCAACAAACAAAACGGCCCTTTTAAGGGCCACTAACATCACTCCGTCGCGAGCAAACTTTGTCGGTCGCCTCTCGCCCCACAACCACAGAACCAAAGACAAAACACCACTTCCACTTCCCGTCCGTCCGCCACAGCCGCTCTCCCCTGCCAGCTTGCTGGCGCGCGCAACAATCAACATCATGCCTCCCCGGCGCGGCGCTCAAAGCGCACAATACCCATCGGCCGACGCCGTCAACCACACGGCCGGCCGCCGCTTCGTTTCGAAAAGAAAACGAAACAAAAAGCCAGGCACGTCCAACGCCACCGACCCTTTCCACATCTCAACGTCCCCCGCCCCCGTTGCAAGAACACACACACAAGACAAGACACATCCGAGAAGACGGCAGGCAGGCCAACCAAAGTATTCAAACAACATGACACAAAACCAACCGTCGGCCGGCCGCGACCAAAAAAAAAAAACGGCGACAATCAACCGCAACGACAAAACCGCTACCGCCGCCCGCACCCGCCACCGACCCCCCCCCCGCAATCCAACCACCACGGCACGCAAACAGTATCCACACACGGGCATACAGAAACGCCAGACGACACAACCACACCGCAACACAAACACGACAATCAAAACCTTCCCGACGTGCTTTGATGGCCCTGAGAAGGGCCGTTTTGGGCCGCGCGTCTGTTGCGCGCCACTAGACGACGGGGACGGGGGGTGCGGACGACGGAGTCAACCGCCAACCCTTCCTTTCCCATTCCTCTCTACTTCTTCTTCTTGGGCGAAGCCTTCGCCTTAGACGGCGTCGTCGCCTTCTTCGGGCGCGGCGCCTTCGGCTTCTTCGTCGGAACCTTGGCGGCCTTCTTCGCCTTCGACGGCGACTTGGCCTTGGCCGGCTTGGCAGCAGCCGCCTTCTTCGCACCGGCGGGAGCGGCCGACGCCGCAGACGCCTTCTTGGCGGCGCCCGCCTTCCGACCAGTCGCCGCCTTCACGCCACCAGCCTTCTTTGCGCCGGCCGCACGGGCGCCCTTCTTCTCCTTGCTGGCCGGAGCGGCGCGCTTCTTCTTGGCACCGCCAGCACGAGCCTTGCCGCCCTCAGCCGCCCCGCCGCCGGCGCCGGCAAGCTTGAAAGAGCCGGACGCGCCCTTCCCCTTCGTCTGCACCAGCTCGCCCGCCACCACGGCCGACTTGAGGTACTTCTTGATAAACGGCGCCAGCTTCTCCGCGTCCAGCTTGTAGTGCGCGGCAATGTACTTCTTGATCGCCTGCAGCGACGATCCGCCGCGCTCCTTCAGACTCTTGATGGCGGCCGTCACCATCTCAGAGGTGCGCGGGTGCGCAGGCTTGGCGCGCGGCTTCTTCGCAGACGACGCAGACTTTGCCTTCTTCGTAGTGCCGGTGGCGGCGGGTGCCGCAGCAGTCTCGTTCGTAGCCGCCTGATCTGCCATTTCGACGACGCGCGTTAACACACAGCGAGCAGCGAGAGCGAGAGGAGACACGCAGCGAGCGGAGCGCACAGCAGAGGAATAGCCGCCTCGACGCACAGGCCCAGCCAGTGTCGCGGGCGGGCGCGGACGGCCGAGAGAGCGGCCGCCACTCTGCGCGCCGCCGCGCCGCGCCTCCCGCGCTTGCTACCGCCCAACGTCCGACAGCCTGTGCGGAGCAGCCCCACACCTGCGCCACAACCACCCGCGCCTTTCAAACCACCGAGGATGGGGCTACACACAGCCACACCACAGTCGCCAACCAGTCGCCACGGCAGCGCCGCAAACCACGGCCAAACTGCAGCCACCGCGCGCTACAGCCTGGGTCGGCCCGCCGAGAATCGCCGCCCACGCCCAAATGCCGCCCCCACAGCCCCAGCCGGCGACCGGCCACAATGGCCAAACCTTCGGCAAAAGCCCCGCACCGTCGCCGCGGCAGCCCGGCCAGCGCGGCCGGCGCCACAGCCACACAAGCGGAGGCGTGCGGCGATGACGGCCGTGCAAACGCACCTCCGCCGCCCCATCGCCCTCCCACCGTTTCCCGATCGGCCCGCAGCCGTCGGGCCACGTCCTCCTCCTCTCGCCCGCCAACATTCACAGCCCTTTCGTTCGTTTCCCAACAATTTCAATTGTGCCCGCCGCAAAAACGGGCGCCGCCTGCAAAGCAACATGCTCCGCCGGAGCGCCCCTCGCCGCTTACGAGCCAACCCCTCGCCCGAGGCAAACCCGAAATCCGCAACTACAGACCAACCCAATCTGCCGTCAGCACACACGACAGCCAACATCACGCGTTACGAGTTAGACATTAGGTTCACACGTCTCGGTTAGGTTCGGTGGACGTGGGTTAGGTTAAGGGCACTTGGGTTAGGTTAAGCATTCAAAACACACGTCAGGCGTCAGAGGTTAGGTTAGGTTACGTTACATTAAGGTTAGGTTAGGGGCACCTCGGTTAGGTTAAGGGTCGGTGTTAGGTTAAGCGTCAAACTTAGGTTAAGCATTCAAACACACGTCGGGCGTCAGAGGTTAGGTTAGGTTAGGTTAGGTTAAGGCCACTTGGGTTAGGTTAAGCCTCAAACTTAGGTTAAGCATTCAAACACACGTCGGGCGTCAGGTGGCCGCAGCAGCCGCACCTACCTACCCACCCACCTCACGGCCGGACAGCTTGGCTTACTTGGCGCTGAGGCTGACCTCACCGCACCTCACGCTACGCAACGCTACAGGTTCGGTTCGCTCAGCTTAGGCTTAGAGCTTAAGCGCCCAGGTCGGATTACGACGTTGGTTCACCTTCGGGCGCCACACTTTGGGTGTAAAGGTCGCGTCGGGTCGTCGGCACGCCGCAAAAACAAAAGCGAAGCCACAGGACAACGCCGACAAACGGGCAGCACGACCACGACCAGATACCGAGACACACGGACCACCCACCGGCCAAAGGGCACCAAACAACAAACCAGAGCACCACGTGTCGACCAGAGCAACCCGCCGCTCACGCGACGTGGCTGGC
This sequence comes from Schistocerca cancellata, assembly GCF_023864275.1. Lineage (NCBI taxonomy): Eukaryota > Metazoa > Arthropoda > Insecta > Orthoptera > Acrididae > Schistocerca > Schistocerca cancellata. The sequence continues at coordinate 9,165 of NW_026046125.1, forward strand.
ACCGAAGGGCCGCCGCAACTGCGCTTTCCGCGCCGGGCCGGATGCACGTGCGGCAACACCACCACCGCACACAGCCGCTGTTCAACATCAACCAACAACACGCCGCGGTCGCAGCCTCAACGCCAGCACACGTTTGCACCACCATTCACACGCACCGCACAAACAGCTGTCGCCGACAACACAAACACACCGCAACGACGCCGCCGCCCCTACTTGTGCCGGCCACCCACCCCACCGACGGCGCACCTGTCGCCGGCCGGCAGTCGACACGGGAAACGCACACCGCCACTTCGCTCGCGCGCACGCCACCAACCAGTCGTCGTCTCCAAAACAACAAACAAACAAACATAGGGCAGGCAACAAATCGCCTCGCACGAACCGTCCACAAAACTATCAAAGCACAGCCTCTGGCTAACGGCCACGACGCAGCGGCACGCTGCTCCTTTCCCCGCCCCCACTCGATTCACGAAGGCACGCGACACCGCCAACGACGGCCTCGCTTCCCGCAACCGACACCTTTCCGCCACTACGCACAGCCGCACCCGACGCCCGTGCCAACGACACAACTACTGCACTATCCACCGCCGCCTCCCCCTTCCCGTCGTACACACACACAGCCAGCCAGCCAGCCAGCCAGCCAAAACCACACCAACGACCCAAACATGCACGTGCAACGGCACACCCCAACCAGTCAACGTCGACAACCACACGCACGGCTCGAAACCGGCGCCCTTCCACGTTGCCATCAAGCTACACACAAGACACAAGGAACCAACAACAGCAAGCCTGCCCGCCCGCCCCACTCTCACGCCGCAAAAAGCACACCGAAACCGCCAAACGCACATTCCCATCGCACCGACACCGACCGGCTCGCTACCACCACACCTCTCGGCAGCCGTTTCGCAAACATGACACGGCGCGACATGACATCACGACCAACTCTCCTCTCCAGACGCCTTCGGCCGGAGCACAACGCCGCCAATTCGCCACACACACACACACACACACACACACACAGTCGACAGGCGCCCGCCCGCCCGCCCTGCACGACGCCGCGCAGCAAAGGCGCCCGCAAACACATACCTCTCCTCTCTCTCGGCCGCCCGACGCGCCAACCGCCACACCGCCAGCCACTCGCAATTGTGCACTGCCGCCAGCCACACGTCCAACACGCCGCGCCGCCTCCGGCCACCCGCCAGGGGGCGCTCACGTCCGCGACAACAGCGCGGCCCGCCGGGCCAAACCGAACCGAGCCGAGCCGCCCGCCGCTGCTCTGCACATCTTCCTGCGCGCATCAACAAAACGAGGCAAGCGAGCACACCCCGTCACAACGCCACATCACGCAAATGCCGTGCCGACCTCTTGTGTCTACCGCCTAAATTGCACTCACTCACCAGCCGCCCCTTCTTCTTCTTCCTACCTATCTATCTGTGCGTCTGTGTCGGTCCGCGCGTGACGCCTCTCAACATCCGCCGTCGCCGTCCCCGTCCCCGTTTCCGCCCCAATGCCATCGTCGCGCCGCCTCCTCCTCCTCCTCCGCCCCTGTCCGGCCCGCACCACACCATACACCGCTGCTTGTCCCGGCCGTTGCCACCAAAGGCGCCTACCGCAAACGCGCCACGCCGCAGCCCCCGTGCGTGCATCTCCGTGCCGACGCTGCCTCTCTGCCCTCCCGCACGCACTCGACCGACCGACATGCACTGCGTCGACGGCCTCGACAACACAGTCTCTGGCTCCGCACTGCGTCTTCCGGTACGCGCGCTGAAACACGTATGTACTCATTACCAGCGATGGCGAGGCACGACACAATCTCTGACCAGAGCGTTTCTTATCGTCGCTAGTCTGCGCCACACGACACTAGTAGCACGTAGCGGGTCGGCAGGAACAGTTGTCATCTATATGTGGCGGGTCGGGAGAGGTAGTAGTCAGTCGACAGTATTAGCGAGTGGACGGTTGTACTGAGCGGGCGGCGGCGTGCTCTTCTCGCGACTCTGGTCTCCGTTCGGGACGATGCATACTGTTATTACAGGTAAGGTAATGAAGCTGCATTGCGCAAATCTAATACTGTATGTCAATTGTAACTATTTTCTTCACAACAAAATGCCCCAATAATACTTTGTTTCCAAACAAACTTTTTTAAAGTACAACCATTCATTTCCATTTAAATAATATTTCCTACGCATTTCCTCCAACAATCAAAATTAAATGTGAGCCGGCATTCATTGCACGACGCTGTGTACAGGTATCTACAGTTAAGAGCACATATAGATGCAGTTTGTTTTTTCTCTTTTGTCTTTTTTGTTTTTTTTTTTTTTTTTTTTGACGTAACGATCTTTTGCTCTTTTTATTCTAATTTGTACGTACGCTGTTTGTTTAGATTTTTATATTGGTAATGCCACGTAGCGCTCCGCGTGAAAATCACTGCCTGTGCTGTGTGCAGTCTGTGGCTAGTTTGCATTGTTGTTGTCATGAACTGCTATAGCTGGATGTGAACAGCGCGTAGCGTTGCGCAGTTAGGGGTGAGCCGCCAGCACTGGTGCATGTGAGGACAGAGATGGCGGACGTTTCAAATTACATATATTATGACTGGTGATGATATTAAGGGTAAATACATTGTTTGTTGTTCTCTATTAAACATCTTTACTTTGCTAACTATCCCTATCGGTAGTTAGTGCCCTCCGTAGTTTGGAATCTCTTATTTAGCTGGCAGCAGTGGTGCTCGCTGTATTGCAGTAGTTCGAGTAATGAAGATTTTTGTGAGGTAAGTGATTTCCGACAGGTGTACTTTAATGTTACTCAGGGCCATTCTTTTGCAGGGATCTTTGATAGTCAGATTGCGTTGCGCTCAAAATATTGTGTGTCAGTTTAAGCACAGTTTTGTATACATTGTTGTTCAAAGGGGGGCGTTTCAGAATACACAGGGCCGAAGGTCAGCCAGCGCTGCCCTTACAACGTTTATCGGGTTTTCAATTATGTCTGTTGAGATGTTCATGGTTCATTATTTCCATTCATCATATTATCGCGCGTTTCTCATCAATCTTCGTTCGTTCATTTTCTAGGGACGTTAACAACATTCTGGCACATTTTTATCATCATTCACTCACTCACTCACTCACTCACTCACTCACTCACTTACTTACGACTATTTGTGCGGGGAGGTTACACTTGGGTCCATTTCCATTTACATTCAATGTTGATAGACGCCTTTTTTTTTTTTTGTTGTTGTTTTGTTGCTGGCAGGTTACAAAGGGCCTCATTTTATGTTGGTTGCAGCAGCGTTTTTCTCCTTCTTCTAGCGTCTTCCCCGCCCCCGCCCCTCCCGCATCCCTCGGTCTCACCACGTTCACTGACAGCCGCGTCTGCGGCTACACCACAACGGCCCCCTCCCGGCAACCCATTCGTTTTCTCTTCTTTTGCACAAAAACAACGCCGCACGCGCCAGCCGAGCGCAGCGCAAGCCACCCACACCGCGCCCCTCCCCGTCTTTATAGCCTCCGCGTCTTGTTTTCTTCGTTTGCCCCCTCCCATCTCCCGAATGCCATGCCATGCCATGCCAGCAGCGTTACGCGTGCCCCTCCCCTGTCCACACACTACCGCGAAACGAACAGCCTTCCGGGCCACATGCAGGGCACGCCCACCGCCATTCCCGGACGCAATTCTCAAAACAACACACACACACACACACACACACACAATGGCTTTGCACACGAACATAGACGGCACGGGCACTGTCGTACATTCTTCCTCAGAACCATCTCAACGAACGTTACGTTACATACACATCCGGGAAAGCAAAGCAACGCAACGCACAATTCAGCCGTCAAAGGTAACGTTCACCACGGCAGACACTTGCCGCCGCGCCGTTACGCGCATTTCAGTGCGGCTACAATACACCTCCGACACGGGAACGTTCCGTTGCTCTACACTGCGTTCTCTCCGTTTTGTTTGGTTTTTTTTCCGTTTTCTCTCTCTCTCTCTCTCTCTCTCTCTCTCTCTCTCTCTATATATATATTTGTTTTTTCCCCTCTGTCCTTTCCTCCACCATTCTCTCCTCACGTTCTGCCCAGACATTCGACCGATCAGAGGTTCGTTCACCTTTCGGTAACCGTTCTCAGCGCGACGGTGTACCAACGGTATGACGGTATGACGGTATGACGGGTGTTCAAGACGTCCGGTGTACCGCGCCGATCGACAGTTTCCCAGAGGCGACGGATCGGACCACATCACCGACATACACACAAACACGTGTACGCACATTCGCCAAAGCGACCGTCGTCTTCTAGCGTCGCGCTTACTCTACTGTACTGCACTGGACACGCGAGCATGCATCTTCAATGACGACGTCGGTGTGCGTGCGTCGTACGCACACAAGCAGACACAGTCGGTCAGACACGACTATCGAAATCAGAGTCGGGGGAAAGGTACATATCATCGTGCGTGTCGCCCGTACAATGCAATACACAGTGGTGTGTCTCAATGCGCGTTCACATTTAAACGTCACTCACACGCCTCCACGCTGCATTTACAGACACATTTCACCCTCGCCATATATGGCGTGCAAACCGACCCGCAAACGGCCGTCGTTACACACTGACATTCCCAACAATCGCGTGTCGTTTCCACCCGTCACGTAACTAACCGGCACCTCCATCCAAAGGGCACATCACCGATCGCACTTCCCCCCCCCCCCCTCGCAGACAACGACTTGTGCGCACGTGCCTCCATTCCACGTCACACCGTGGCCGCACCCCGCAACACGCGACACGCGACGCGCCCCATAAACAATCAAATTATTCATCGCATCGGCCACCCCACCCCGTCGCGTCGCAACCAAAGCGGTAGCTATTGCCACCGTCCACCCACTCACACACAAAACAAAACAAAAACAACAACAACAACAATTCCGCCCTTCCCGCAAAGGCCATTTGGTGGCCCTGAAAAGGGCCGTTTTGCCGCTCTCGCAACGGAGGATCTCCTTCCATTCCAGAGCCACCTCCTTACTTGGAGCTCGTGTACTTGGTCACCGCCTTCGTGCCCTCGCTCACGGCGTGCTTGGCCAGCTCGCCAGGCAGCAACAGCCGCACAGCGGTCTGGATCTCGCGGGACGTGATGGTCGAGCGCTTGTTGTAGTGCGCCAGGCGAGACGCCTCGGCCGCGATGCGCTCGAAAATGTCGTTCACGAAGCTGTTCATGATGCTCATCGCCTTCGACGAGATGCCCGTGTCAGGGTGCACCTGCTTCAGCACCTTGTAGATGTAGATGGCATAGCTCTCCTTCCTCTTGCGCTTCTTCTTCTTGTCGCCCTTCGAAATGTTCTTCTGCGCCTTGCCAGCCTTCTTGGCGGCCTTCCCGCTAGTCTTGGGCGGCATCGCAAACAAACAAGAACGTACGGCAGCAACACCAGCAGCAAGCGCTCCGCTCTAGTCAGCGTCTCCCCACACAGTGGCACCCAGCGCGCCCCGCCGCCGCACCTTTACCAGCTCGCCCCGTTGCGGCCGCCGACCAATGGGCCGCGAGCGCAACCGGCCGCCGCACCCGAGAGCATAAAGGACCCCCACCCCTGGCGGCGCCGCCACTCCGCTGCTCGACTCGCTGCGGCTCGCACCGTCCTTCGTCTCGTCTCGTTTTTTTACACCACAGCGCATCGCCATGTCCGGACGCGGAAAGGGAGGCAAAGTCAAGGGCAAGTCAAAGTCCCGCTCAAGCAGGGCCGGGCTCCAGTTCCCGGTCGGCAGAATCCACCGCCTCCTGCGCAAGGGAAACTACGCCGAGCGCGTCGGCGCCGGGGCGCCCGTCTACCTCGCCGCCGTCATGGAGTACCTCGCGGCTGAGGTGCTCGAGCTGGCCGGAAACGCGGCCCGCGACAACAAGAAGACGCGCATCATCCCGCGCCACCTGCAGCTTGCCATCCGCAACGACGAGGAGCTCAACAAGCTCCTGTCGGGCGTCACCATCGCACAGGGTGGTGTCCTGCCCAACATCCAGGCCGTCCTGCTGCCAAAGAAGACCGAGAAGAAGGCCTAAACAGAGAGGCCAGGCAATCGGCACGCGGACCCGCCGCCCAGCAGCGCTGCGTGCTCCCCTGCACGCAACGCGCTTTGCCGGCCCGGCTCGGCTCACAACAATCGGCCCTTTTCAGGGCCACCACACAAACCTACGTCCAAAGCAAAATTTCAGTCGTCCTCGCCGCGCTTTGCTTTACTTTACTTTACTTTAACTTAACTTCACTTCCACAGCCGCCGCCGGCAAGAAGACCATACCAACTGCTACGATTGCAGGGGCAGATATTCTGCGAGGTACCTCGGTGTCACGCCTGACATCGAAGTGTCACATAGGGCAACTTGGCACAAACGCTCACGCCAGGATGCAGATCCTGTACCCCTGTTCCCTCGACCCCGCAACAGGGGTAGCGATACTGGAAATATGCGCGCCCTCTATAGGGGCTATGCAGCCAGGTCGACGATGCATCGCCTACAGAAGGGTCCAAAGCAGAGCGCTCTACGACGGGCCTTACACGTCCCCGCGGCAGACCTGCCTACAACCACCCACAACACGATTCCGCGCCCTGGCACAAGCGTTCTACGCCACCGCGCGGAATTCAGAAAATGACTATTACGTCTTGACCCTTGGGCAATATGAACACCACAGGGACAGATGTGCAAGACCCGAGTCGCTACTCCAGCAGTAGCACAAACAGAACACATAATCACTCTCAACAAACAGCAACGTCCGAAAAAGCACACTACCAAAGATAAGAACAACACACAGAAAAGAGGAGCAAATGTCCACAGGCGACAATAACCTCCACCAACTCCCCCTCTAACGGTAGAGGACTAAAGGAAAGAGAGAAGAACAACAAGAAGAGCCGCCGCCATCTTGTCGTCCACAGCCCGTGTGGCCACACACACGTTTCTCTTTTGTTTTTCGTTTGCCTCAAGCACCTCCACGCACGCACAGTCGCCTTCCAAACGACAACGACAGCAATAATCACCAACTGTTAAACGAGCGTGTCGACACACCGCCCTCCACTCCCGCGCGCCCCATACAAACGAAACAGCTGATCCGGCCGCCTATGGGCACGCCTTGCCTCGGCAACTCCAACGCCGCCGCAAACACACAGCCAAAACCACGCAAATATTCACCGCCTCTCGCACAACAACAACAACAACAACAACAACAACACACAGCCCGGCGTCTCCATCGATCGATAAACAAAACAAACACACAACGCCCTCTCTCGCGCGCGCGCGCACGCACACACACACACACACACACACACACACACACACACACACACACACAGCCACAAGACCCGCTTCCTTTCCTTTCTCCCAGTCACGTCACGTCAGTCAAACGCAAACGAAATGAAGAATGAAAGAAACAAGGCAGGCAGGCAACACACGCAGCAACAACACAGACTCTTTCGCACTTTTCAATTTCCGAACAGTGTGGTGGCCCTGAAAAGGGCCGTTTTCGTCTCTCCCACGGCCGCGGGAAGGCCAACGCGGCACAGCACACCGGCTGCGACGCGCCTAACCGCCGAAACCGTACAGGGTGCGCCCCTGCCTCTTCAGGGCGTACACCACGTCCATGGCCGTCACAGTCTTGCGCTTGGCGTGCTCAGTGTACGTCACCGCGTCGCGGATCACGTTCTCCAGGAACACCTTCAGCACTCCGCGGGTCTCCTCGTAGATCAGACCAGAGATGCGCTTCACGCCGCCCCTGCGAGCCAGGCGGCGGATCGCGGGCTTCGTGATGCCCTGGATGTTGTCGCGCAACACCTTGCGGTGCCGCTTGGCGCCACCCTTGCCGAGCCCCTTTCCTCCCTTGCCGCGGCCAGTCATCTCTTCTAAATCCTCAAAAAGCTCAAGGCAAGCAAAGCGTCTGCTGCAGCGGCTGGCTCCTCACCCGGCGCTAGCGAGTCGGCTACGGTCTGCGCCCGGCGCACGCGCCAGCCCCCCTATATAGACTCTGGCCCGCCCTCCCCCCACCACGCGCAACCGAGGGCATATAAGCGCACCACGGTGGCTGGCGCGCGCCCGTGTCGTCAAGGCAGCACCCGACGCAGCACCTCGCTCGCCTCCACGCCGCTCCGCTAACCGCTACCGCTATGGCCCGCACAAAGCAAACGGCCCGCAAGTCCACCGGCGGAAAGGCGCCGCGCAAACAGCTCGCCACCAAGGCGGCGAGGAAGAGCGCGCCCGCCACCGGCGGCGTCAAGAAGCCCCACCGCTACAGGCCGGGCACCGTCGCCCTGCGAGAAATCAGGCGCTACCAGAAGAGCACAGAGCTGCTCATCCGCAAGCTGCCATTCCAGCGCCTAGTGCGCGAGATCGCCCAGGACTTCAAGACCGACCTGCGCTTCCAGAGCTCCGCGGTCATGGCCCTGCAGGAGGCCAGCGAGGCCTACCTCGTCGGCCTCTTCGAAGACACCAACCTGTGCGCAATCCACGCCAAGCGCGTCACCATCATGCCCAAGGACATCCAGCTCGCGCGCCGCATCCGCGGCGAGCGCGCCTAAACACCGCGCCAGCCGCTGGGCACCGCCCACGCACGCAACAAACAAAACGGCCCTTTTAAGGGCCACTAACATCACTCCGTCGCGAGCAAACTTTGTCGGTCGCCTCTCGCCCCACAACCACAGAACCAAAGACAAAACACCACTTCCACTTCCCGTCCGTCCGCCACAGCCGCTCTCCCCTGCCAGCTTGCTGGCGCGCGCAACAATCAACATCATGCCTCCCCGGCGCGGCGCTCAAAGCGCACAATACCCATCGGCCGACGCCGTCAACCACACGGCCGGCCGCCGCTTCGTTTCGAAAAGAAAACGAAACAAAAAGCCAGGCACGTCCAACGCCACCGACCCTTTCCACATCTCAACGTCCCCCGCCCCCGTTGCAAGAACACACACACAAGACAAGACACATCCGAGAAGACGGCAGGCAGGCCAACCAAAGTATTCAAACAACATGACACAAAACCAACCGTCGGCCGGCCGCGACCAAAAAAAAAAAACGGCGACAATCAACCGCAACGACAAAACCGCTACCGCCGCCCGCACCCGCCACCGACCCCCCCCCCGCAATCCAACCACCACGGCACGCAAACAGTATCCACACACGGGCATACAGAAACGCCAGACGACACAACCACACCGCAACACAAACACGACAATCAAAACCTTCCCGACGTGCTTTGATGGCCCTGAGAAGGGCCGTTTTGGGCCGCGCGTCTGTTGCGCGCCACTAGACGACGGGGACGGGGGGTGCGGACGACGGAGTCAACCGCCAACCCTTCCTTTCCCATTCCTCTCTACTTCTTCTTCTTGGGCGAAGCCTTCGCCTTAGACGGCGTCGTCGCCTTCTTCGGGCGCGGCGCCTTCGGCTTCTTCGTCGGAACCTTGGCGGCCTTCTTCGCCTTCGACGGCGACTTGGCCTTGGCCGGCTTGGCAGCAGCCGCCTTCTTCGCACCGGCGGGAGCGGCCGACGCCGCAGACGCCTTCTTGGCGGCGCCCGCCTTCCGACCAGTCGCCGCCTTCACGCCACCAGCCTTCTTTGCGCCGGCCGCACGGGCGCCCTTCTTCTCCTTGCTGGCCGGAGCGGCGCGCTTCTTCTTGGCACCGCCAGCACGAGCCTTGCCGCCCTCAGCCGCCCCGCCGCCGGCGCCGGCAAGCTTGAAAGAGCCGGACGCGCCCTTCCCCTTCGTCTGCACCAGCTCGCCCGCCACCACGGCCGACTTGAGGTACTTCTTGATAAACGGCGCCAGCTTCTCCGCGTCCAGCTTGTAGTGCGCGGCAATGTACTTCTTGATCGCCTGCAGCGACGATCCGCCGCGCTCCTTCAGACTCTTGATGGCGGCCGTCACCATCTCAGAGGTGCGCGGGTGCGCAGGCTTGGCGCGCGGCTTCTTCGCAGACGACGCAGACTTTGCCTTCTTCGTAGTGCCGGTGGCGGCGGGTGCCGCAGCAGTCTCGTTCGTAGCCGCCTGATCTGCCATTTCGACGACGCGCGTTAACACACAGCGAGCAGCGAGAGCGAGAGGAGACACGCAGCGAGCGGAGCGCACAGCAGAGGAATAGCCGCCTCGACGCACAGGCCCAGCCAGTGTCGCGGGCGGGCGCGGACGGCCGAGAGAGCGGCCGCCACTCTGCGCGCCGCCGCGCCGCGCCTCCCGCGCTTGCTACCGCCCAACGTCCGACAGCCTGTGCGGAGCAGCCCCACACCTGCGCCACAACCACCCGCGCCTTTCAAACCACCGAGGATGGGGCTACACACAGCCACACCACAGTCGCCAACCAGTCGCCACGGCAGCGCCGCAAACCACGGCCAAACTGCAGCCACCGCGCGCTACAGCCTGGGTCGGCCCGCCGAGAATCGCCGCCCACGCCCAAATGCCGCCCCCACAGCCCCAGCCGGCGACCGGCCACAATGGCCAAACCTTCGGCAAAAGCCCCGCACCGTCGCCGCGGCAGCCCGGCCAGCGCGGCCGGCGCCACAGCCACACAAGCGGAGGCGTGCGGCGATGACGGCCGTGCAAACGCACCTCCGCCGCCCCATCGCCCTCCCACCGTTTCCCGATCGGCCCGCAGCCGTCGGGCCACGTCCTCCTCCTCTCGCCCGCCAACATTCACAGCCCTTTCGTTCGTTTCCCAACAATTTCAATTGTGCCCGCCGCAAAAACGGGCGCCGCCTGCAAAGCAACATGCTCCGCCGGAGCGCCCCTCGCCGCTTACGAGCCAACCCCTCGCCCGAGGCAAACCCGAAATCCGCAACTACAGACCAACCCAATCTGCCGTCAGCACACACGACAGCCAACATCACGCGTTACGAGTTAGACATTAGGTTCACACGTCTCGGTTAGGTTCGGTGGACGTGGGTTAGGTTAAGGGCACTTGGGTTAGGTTAAGCATTCAAAACACACGTCAGGCGTCAGAGGTTAGGTTAGGTTACGTTACATTAAGGTTAGGTTAGGGGCACCTCGGTTAGGTTAAGGGTCGGTGTTAGGTTAAGCGTCAAACTTAGGTTAAGCATTCAAACACACGTCGGGCGTCAGAGGTTAGGTTAGGTTAGGTTAGGTTAAGGCCACTTGGGTTAGGTTAAGCCTCAAACTTAGGTTAAGCATTCAAACACACGTCGGGCGTCAGGTGGCCGCAGCAGCCGCACCTACCTACCCACCCACCTCACGGCCGGACAGCTTGGCTTACTTGGCGCTGAGGCTGACCTCACCGCACCTCACGCTACGCAACGCTACAGGTTCGGTTCGCTCAGCTTAGGCTTAGAGCTTAAGCGCCCAGGTCGGATTACGACGTTGGTTCACCTTCGGGCGCCACACTTTGGGTGTAAAGGTCGCGTCGGGTCGTCGGCACGCCGCAAAAACAAAAGCGAAGCCACAGGACAACGCCGACAAACGGGCAGCACGACCACGACCAGATACCGAGACACACGGACCACCCACCGGCCAAAGGGCACCAAACAACAAACCAGAGCACCACGTGTCGACCAGAGCAACCCGCCGCTCACGCGACGTGGCTGGCACCGAAGGGCCGCCGCAACTGCGCTTTCCGCGCCGGGCCGGATGCACGTGCGGCAACACCACCACCGCACACAGCCGCTGTTCAACATCAACCAACAACACGCCGCGGTCGCAGCCTCAACGCCAGCACACGTTTGCACCACCATTCACACGCACCGCACAAACAGCTGTCGCCGACAACACAAACACACCGCAACGACGCCGCCGCCCCTACTTGTGCCGGCCACCCACCCCACCGACGGCGCACCTGTCGCCGGCCGGCAGTCGACACGGGAAACGCACACCGCCACTTCGCTCGCGCGCACGCCACCAACCAGTCGTCGTCTCCAAAACAACAAACAAACAAACATAGGGCAGGCAACAAATCGCCTCGCACGAACCGTCCACAAAACTATCAAAGCACAGCCTCTGGCTAACGGCCACGACGCAGCGGCACGCTGCTCCTTTCCCCGCCCCCACTCGATTCACGAAGGCACGCGACACCGCCAACGACGGCCTCGCTTCCCGCAACCGACACCTTTCCGCCACTACGCACAGCCGCACCCGACGCCCGTGCCAACGACACAACTACTGCACTATCCACCGCCGCCTCCCCCTTCCCGTCGTACACACACACAGCCAGCCAGCCAGCCAGCCAGCCAAAACCACACCAACGACCCAAACATGCACGTGCAACGGCACACCCCAACCAGTCAACGTCGACAACCACACGCACGGCTCGAAACCGGCGCCCTTCCACGTTGCCATCAAGCTACACACAAGACACAAGGAACCAACAACAGCAAGCCTGCCCGCCCGCCCCACTCTCACGCCGCAAAAAGCACACCGAAACCGCCAAACGCACATTCCCATCGCACCGACACCGACCGGCTCGCTACCACCACACCTCTCGGCAGCCGTTTCGCAAACATGACACGGCGCGACATGACATCACGACCAACTCTCCTCTCCAGACGCCTTCGGCCGGAGCACAACGCCGCCAATTCGCCACACACACACACACACACACACACACACAGTCGACAGGCGCCCGCCCGCCCGCCCTGCACGACGCCGCGCAGCAAAGGCGCCCGCAAACACATACCTCTCCTCTCTCTCGGCCGCCCGACGCGCCAACCGCCACACCGCCAGCCACTCGCAATTGTGCACTGCCGCCAGCCACACGTCCAACACGCCGCGCCGCCTCCGGCCACCCGCCAGGGGGCGCTCACGTCCGCGACAACAGCGCGGCCCGCCGGGCCAAACCGAACCGAGCCGAGCCGCCCGCCGCTGCTCTGCACATCTTCCTGCGCGCATCAACAAAACGAGGCAAGCGAGCACACCCCGTCACAACGCCACATCACGCAAATGCCGTGCCGACCTCTTGTGTCTACCGCCTAAATTGCACTCACTCACCAGCCGCCCCTTCTTCTTCTTCCTACCTATCTATCTGTGCGTCTGTGTCGGTCCGCGCGTGACGCCTCTCAACATCCGCCGTCGCCGTCCCCGTCCCCGTTTCCGCCCCAATGCCATCGTCGCGCCGCCTCCTCCTCCTCCTCCGCCCCTGTCCGGCCCGCACCACACCATACACCGCTGCTTGTCCCGGCCGTTGCCACCAAAGGCGCCTACCGCAAACGCGCCACGCCGCAGCCCCCGTGCGTGCATCTCCGTGCCGACGCTGCCTCTCTGCCCTCCCGCACGCACTCGACCGACCGACATGCACTGCGTCGACGGCCTCGACAACACAGTCTCTGGCTCCGCACTGCGTCTTCCGGTACGCGCGCTGAAACACGTATGTACTCATTACCAGCGATGGCGAGGCACGACACAATCTCTGACCAGAGCGTTTCTTATCGTCGCTAGTCTGCGCCACACGACACTAGTAGCACGTAGCGGGTCGGCAGGAACAGTTGTCATCTATATGTGGCGGGTCGGGAGAGGTAGTAGTCAGTCGACAGTATTAGCGAGTGGACGGTTGTACTGAGCGGGCGGCGGCGTGCTCTTCTCGCGACTCTGGTCTCCGTTCGGGACGATGCATACTGTTATTACAGGTAAGGTAATGAAGCTGCATTGCGCAAATCTAATACTGTATGTCAATTGTAACTATTTTCTTCACAACAAAATGCCCCAATAATACTTTGTTTCCAAACAAACTTTTTTAAAGTACAACCATTCATTTCCATTTAAATAATATTTCCTACGCATTTCCTCCAACAATCAAAATTAAATGTGAGCCGGCATTCATTGCACGACGCTGTGTACAGGTATCTACAGTTAAGAGCACATATAGATGCAGTTTGTTTTTTCTCTTTTGTCTTTTTTGTTTTTTTTTTTTTTTTTTTTGACGTAACGATCTTTTGCTCTTTTTATTCTAATTTGTACGTACGCTGTTTGTTTAGATTTTTATATTGGTAATGCCACGTAGCGCTCCGCGTGAAAATCACTGCCTGTGCTGTGTGCAGTCTGTGGCTAGTTTGCATTGTTGTTGTCATGAACTGCTATAGCTGGATGTGAACAGCGCGTAGCGTTGCGCAGTTAGGGGTGAGCCGCCAGCACTGGTGCATGTGAGGACAGAGATGGCGGACGTTTCAAATTACATATATTATGACTGGTGATGATATTAAGGGTAAATACATTGTTTGTTGTTCTCTATTAAACATCTTTACTTTGCTAACTATCCCTATCGGTAGTTAGTGCCCTCCGTAGTTTGGAATCTCTTATTTAGCTGGCAGCAGTGGTGCTCGCTGTATTGCAGTAGTTCGAGTAATGAAGATTTTTGTGAGGTAAGTGATTTCCGACAGGTGTACTTTAATGTTACTCAGGGCCATTCTTTTGCAGGGATCTTTGATAGTCAGATTGCGTTGCGCTCAAAATATTGTGTGTCAGTTTAAGCACAGTTTTGTATACATTGTTGTTCAAAGGGGGGCGTTTCAGAATACACAGGGCCGAAGGTCAGCCAGCGCTGCCCTTACAACGTTTATCGGGTTTTCAATTATGTCTGTTGAGATGTTCATGGTTCATTATTTCCATTCATCATATTATCGCGCGTTTCTCATCAATCTTCGTTCGTTCATTTTCTAGGGACGTTAACAACATTCTGGCACATTTTTATCATCATTCACTCACTCACTCACTCACTCACTCACTCACTCACTTACTTACGACTATTTGTGCGGGGAGGTTACACTTGGGTCCATTTCCATTTACATTCAATGTTGATAGACGCCTTTTTTTTTTTTTGTTGTTGTTTTGTTGCTGGCAGGTTACAAAGGGCCTCATTTTATGTTGGTTGCAGCAGCGTTTTTCTCCTTCTTCTAGCGTCTTCCCCGCCCCCGCCCCTCCCGCATCCCTCGGTCTCACCACGTTCACTGACAGCCGCGTCTGCGGCTACACCACAACGGCCCCCTCCCGGCAACCCATTCGTTTTCTCTTCTTTTGCACAAAAACAACGCCGCACGCGCCAGCCGAGCGCAGCGCAAGCCACCCACACCGCGCCCCTCCCCGTCTTTATAGCCTCCGCGTCTTGTTTTCTTCGTTTGCCCCCTCCCATCTCCCGAATGCCATGCCATGCCATGCCAGCAGCGTTACGCGTGCCCCTCCCCTGTCCACACACTACCGCGAAACGAACAGCCTTCCGGGCCACATGCAGGGCACGCCCACCGCCATTCCCGGACGCAATTCTCAAAACAACACACACACACACACACACACACACAATGGCTTTGCACACGAACATAGACGGCACGGGCACTGTCGTACATTCTTCCTCAGAACCATCTCAACGAACGTTACGTTACATACACATCCGGGAAAGCAAAGCAACGCAACGCACAATTCAGCCGTCAAAGGTAACGTTCACCACGGCAGACACTTGCCGCCGCGCCGTTACGCGCATTTCAGTGCGGCTACAATACACCTCCGACACGGGAACGTTCCGTTGCTCTACACTGCGTTTCTCCGTTTTGTTTGGTTTTTTTTCCGTTTTCTCTCTCTCTCTCTCTCTCTCTCTCTCTCTCTCTCTATATATATATTTGTTTTTTCCCCTCTGTCCTTTCCTCCACCATTCTCTCCTCACGTTCTGCCCAGACATTCGACCGATCAGAGGTTCGTTCACCTTTCGGTAACCGTTCTCAGCGCGACGGTGTACCAACGGTATGACGGTATGACGGTATGACGGGTGTTCAAGACGTCCGGTGTACCGCGCCGATCGACAGTTTCCCAGAGGCGACGGATCGGACCACATCACCGACATACACACAAACACGTGTACGCACATTCGCCAAAGCGACCGTCGTCTTCTAGCGTCGCGCTTACTCTACTGTACTGCACTGGACACGCGAGCATGCATCTTCAATGACGACGTCGGTGTGCGTGCGTCGTACGCACACAAGCAGACACAGTCGGTCAGACACGACTATCGAAATCAGAGTCGGGGGAAAGGTACATATCATCGTGCGTGTCGCCCGTACAATGCAATACACAGTGGTGTGTCTCAATGCGCGTTCACATTTAAACGTCACTCACACGCCTCCACGCTGCATTTACAGACACATTTCACCCTCGCCATATATGGCGTGCAAACCGACCCGCAAACGGCCGTCGTTACACACTGACATTCCCAACAATCGCGTGTCGTTTCCACCCGTCACGTAACTAACCGGCACCTCCATCCAAAGGGCACATCACCGATCGCACTTCCCCCCCCCCCCCTCGCAGACAACGACTTGTGCGCACGTGCCTCCATTCCACGTCACACCGTGGCCGCACCCCGCAACACGCGACACGCGACGCGCCCCATAAACAATCAAATTATTCATCGCATCGGCCACCCCACCCCGTCGCGTCGCAACCAAAGCGGTAGCTATTGCCACCGTCCACCCACTCACACACAAAACAAAACAAAAACAACAACAACAACAATTCCGCCCTTCCCGCAAAGGCCATTTGGTGGCCCTGAAAAGGGCCGTTTTGCCGCTCTCGCAACGGAGGATCTCCTTCCATTCCAGAGCCACCTCCTTACTTGGAGCTCGTGTACTTGGTCACCGCCTTCGTGCCCTCGCTCACGGCGTGCTTGGCCAGCTCGCCAGGCAGCAACAGCCGCACAGCGGTCTGGATCTCGCGGGACGTGATGGTCGAGCGCTTGTTGTAGTGCGCCAGGCGAGACGCCTCGGCCGCGATGCGCTCGAAAATGTCGTTCACGAAGCTGTTCATGATGCTCATCGCCTTCGACGAGATGCCCGTGTCAGGGTGCACCTGCTTCAGCACCTTGTAGATGTAGATGGCATAGCTCTCCTTCCTCTTGCGCTTCTTCTTCTTGTCGCCCTTCGAAATGTTCTTCTGCGCCTTGCCAGCCTTCTTGGCGGCCTTCCCGCTAGTCTTGGGCGGCATCGCAAACAAACAAGAACGTACGGCAGCAACACCAGCAGCAAGCGCTCCGCTCTAGTCAGCGTCTCCCCACACAGTGGCACCCAGCGCGCCCCGCCGCCGCACCTTTACCAGCTCGCCCCGTTGCGGCCGCCGACCAATGGGCCGCGAGCGCAACCGGCCGCCGCACCCGAGAGCATAAAGGACCCCCACCCCTGGCGGCGCCGCCACTCCGCTGCTCGACTCGCTGCGGCTCGCACCGTCCTTCGTCTCGTCTCGTTTTTTTACACCACAGCGCATCGCCATGTCCGGACGCGGAAAGGGAGGCAAAGTCAAGGGCAAGTCAAAGTCCCGCTCAAGCAGGGCCGGGCTCCAGTTCCCGGTCGGCAGAATCCACCGCCTCCTGCGCAAGGGAAACTACGCCGAGCGCGTCGGCGCCGGGGCGCCCGTCTACCTCGCCGCCGTCATGGAGTACCTCGCGGCTGAGGTGCTCGAGCTGGCCGGAAACGCGGCCCGCGACAACAAGAAGACGCGCATCATCCCGCGCCACCTGCAGCTTGCCATCCGCAACGACGAGGAGCTCAACAAGCTCCTGTCGGGCGTCACCATCGCACAGGGTGGTGTCCTGCCCAACATCCAGGCCGTCCTGCTGCCAAAGAAGACCGAGAAGAAGGCCTAAACAGAGAGGCCAGGCAATCGGCACGCGGACCCGCCGCCCAGCAGCGCTGCGTGCTCCCCTGCACGCAACGCGCTTTGCCGGCCCGGCTCGGCTCACAACAATCGGCCCTTTTCAGGGCCACCACACAAACCTACGTCCAAAGCAAAATTTCAGTCGTCCTCGCCGCGCTTTGCTTTACTTTACTTTACTTTAACTTAACTTCACTTCCACAGCCGCCGCCGGCAAGAAGACCATACCAACTGCTACGATTGCAGGGGCAGATATTCTGCGAGGTACCTCGGTGTCACGCCTGACATCGAAGTGTCACATAGGGCAACTTGGCACAAACGCTCACGCCAGGATGCAGATCCTGTACCCCTGTTCCCTCGACCCCGCAACAGGGGTAGCGATACTGGAAATATGCGCGCCCTCTATAGGGGCTATGCAGCCAGGTCGACGATGCATCGCCTACAGAAGGGTCCAAAGCAGAGCGCTCTACGACGGGCCTTACACGTCCCCGCGGCAGACCTGCCTACAACCACCCACAACACGATTCCGCGCCCTGGCACAAGCGTTCTACGCCACCGCGCGGAATTCAGAAAATGACTATTACGTCTTGACCCTTGGGCAATATGAACACCACAGGGACAGATGTGCAAGACCCGAGTCGCTACTCCAGCAGTAGCACAAACAGAACACATAATCACTCTCAACAAACAGCAACGTCCGAAAAAGCACACTACCAAAGATAAGAACAACACACAGAAAAGAGGAGCAAATGTCCACAGGCGACAATAACCTCCACCAACTCCCCCTCTAACGGTAGAGGACTAAAGGAAAGAGAGAAGAACAACAAGAAGAGCCGCCGCCATCTTGTCGTCCACAGCCCGTGTGGCCACACACACGTTTCTCTTTTGTTTTTCGTTTGCCTCAAGCACCTCCACGCACGCACAGTCGCCTTCCAAACGACAACGACAGCAATAATCACCAACTGTTAAACGAGCGTGTCGACACACCGCCCTCCACTCCCGCGCGCCCCATACAAACGAAACAGCTGATCCGGCCGCCTATGGGCACGCCTTGCCTCGGCAACTCCAACGCCGCCGCAAACACACAGCCAAAACCACGCAAATATTCACCGCCTCTCGCACAACAACAACAACAACAACACACAGCCCGGCGTCTCCATCGATCGATAAACAAAACAAACACACACACAACGCCCTCTCTCGCGCGCGCGCGCACGCACACACACACACACACACACACACACACACACACACACACACACACAGCCACAAGACCCGCTTCCTTTCCTTTCTCCCAGTCACGTCACGTCAGTCAAACGCAAACGAAATGAAGAATGAAAGAAACAAGGCAGGCAGGCAACACACGCAGCAACAACACAGACTCTTTCGCACTTTTCAATTTCCGAACAGTGTGGTGGCCCTGAAAAGGGCCGTTTTCGTCTCTCCCACGGCCGCGGGAAGGCCAACGCGGCACAGCACACCGGCTGCGACGCGCCTAACCGCCGAAACCGTACAGGGTGCGCCCCTGCCTCTTCAGGGCGTACACCACGTCCATGGCCGTCACAGTCTTGCGCTTGGCGTGCTCAGTGTACGTCACCGCGTCGCGGATCACGTTCTCCAGGAACACCTTCAGCACTCCGCGGGTCTCCTCGTAGATCAGACCAGAGATGCGCTTCACGCCGCCCCTGCGAGCCAGGCGGCGGATCGCGGGCTTCGTGATGCCCTGGATGTTGTCGCGCAACACCTTGCGGTGCCGCTTGGCGCCACCCTTGCCGAGCCCCTTTCCTCCCTTGCCGCGGCCAGTCATCTCTTCTAAATCCTCAAAAAGCTCAAGGCAAGCAAAGCGTCTGCTGCAGCGGCTGGCTCCTCACCCGGCGCTAGCGAGTCGGCTACGGTCTGCGCCCGGCGCACGCGCCAGCCCCCCTATATAGACTCTGGCCCGCCCTCCCCCCACCACGCGCAACCGAGGGCATATAAGCGCACCACGGTGGCTGGCGCGCGCCCGTGTCGTCAAGGCAGCACCCGACGCAGCACCTCGCTCGCCTCCACGCCGCTCCGCTAACCGCTACCGCTATGGCCCGCACAAAGCAAACGGCCCGCAAGTCCACCGGCGGAAAGGCGCCGCGCAAACAGCTCGCCACCAAGGCGGCGAGGAAGAGCGCGCCCGCCACCGGCGGCGTCAAGAAGCCCCACCGCTACAGGCCGGGCACCGTCGCCCTGCGAGAAATCAGGCGCTACCAGAAGAGCACAGAGCTGCTCATCCGCAAGCTGCCATTCCAGCGCCTAGTGCGCGAGATCGCCCAGGACTTCAAGACCGACCTGCGCTTCCAGAGCTCCGCGGTCATGGCCCTGCAGGAGGCCAGCGAGGCCTACCTCGTCGGCCTCTTCGAAGACACCAACCTGTGCGCAATCCACGCCAAGCGCGTCACCATCATGCCCAAGGACATCCAGCTCGCGCGCCGCATCCGCGGCGAGCGCGCCTAAACACCGCGCCAGCCGCTGGGCACCGCCCACGCACGCAACAAACAAAACGGCCCTTTTAAGGGCCACTAACATCACTCCGTCGCGAGCAAACTTTGTCGGTCGCCTCTCGCCCCACAACCACAGAACCAAAGACAAAACACCACTTCCACTTCCCGTCCGTCCGCCACAGCCGCTCTCCCCTGCCAGCTTGCTGGCGCGCGCAACAATCAACATCATGCCTCCCCGGCGCGGCGCTCAAAGCGCACAATACCCATCGGCCGACGCCGTCAACCACACGGCCGGCCGCCGCTTCGTTTCGAAAAGAAAACGAAACAAAAAGCCAGGCACGTCCAACGCCACCGACCCTTTCCACATCTCAACGTCCCCCGCCCCCGTTGCAAGAACACACACACAAGACAAGACACATCCGAGAAGACGGCAGGCAGGCCAACCAAAGTATTCAAACAACATGACACAAAACCAACCGTCGGCCGGCCGCGACCAAAAAAAAAAAAACGGCGACAATCAACCGCAACGACAAAACCGCTACCGCCGCCCGCACCCGCCACCGACCCCCCCCCCGCAATCCAACCACCACGGCACGCAAACAGTATCCACACACGGGCATACAGAAACGCCAGACGACACAACCACACCGCAACACAAACACGACAATCAAAACCTTCCCGACGTGCTTTGATGGCCCTGAGAAGGGCCGTTTTGGGCCGCGCGTCTGTTGCGCGCCACTAGACGACGGGGACGGGGGGTGCGGACGACGGAGTCAACCGCCAACCCTTCCTTTCCCATTCCTCTCTACTTCTTCTTCTTGGGCGAAGCCTTCGCCTTAGACGGCGTCGTCGCCTTCTTCG
Organism: Schistocerca cancellata; assembly: GCF_023864275.1. Classification (NCBI taxonomy): domain Eukaryota; kingdom Metazoa; phylum Arthropoda; class Insecta; order Orthoptera; family Acrididae; genus Schistocerca; species Schistocerca cancellata. Next base: position 30,059 of record NW_026046125.1, read on the forward strand.
GGCGCGGCGCCTTCGGCTTCTTCGTCGGAACCTTGGCGGCCTTCTTCGCCTTCGACGGCGACTTGGCCTTGGCCGGCTTGGCAGCAGCCGCCTTCTTCGCACCGGCGGGAGCGGCCGACGCCGCAGACGCCTTCTTGGCGGCGCCCGCCTTCCGACCAGTCGCCGCCTTCACGCCACCAGCCTTCTTTGCGCCGGCCGCACGGGCGCCCTTCTTCTCCTTGCTGGCCGGAGCGGCGCGCTTCTTCTTGGCACCGCCAGCACGAGCCTTGCCGCCCTCAGCCGCCCCGCCGCCGGCGCCGGCAAGCTTGAAAGAGCCGGACGCGCCCTTCCCCTTCGTCTGCACCAGCTCGCCCGCCACCACGGCCGACTTGAGGTACTTCTTGATAAACGGCGCCAGCTTCTCCGCGTCCAGCTTGTAGTGCGCGGCAATGTACTTCTTGATCGCCTGCAGCGACGATCCGCCGCGCTCCTTCAGACTCTTGATGGCGGCCGTCACCATCTCAGAGGTGCGCGGGTGCGCAGGCTTGGCGCGCGGCTTCTTCGCAGACGACGCAGACTTTGCCTTCTTCGTAGTGCCGGTGGCGGCGGGTGCCGCAGCAGTCTCGTTCGTAGCCGCCTGATCTGCCATTTCGACGACGCGCGTTAACACACAGCGAGCAGCGAGAGCGAGAGGAGACACGCAGCGAGCGGAGCGCACAGCAGAGGAATAGCCGCCTCGACGCACAGGCCCAGCCAGTGTCGCGGGCGGGCGCGGACGGCCGAGAGAGCGGCCGCCACTCTGCGCGCCGCCGCGCCGCGCCTCCCGCGCTTGCTACCGCCCAACGTCCGACAGCCTGTGCGGAGCAGCCCCACACCTGCGCCACAACCACCCGCGCCTTTCAAACCACCGAGGATGGGGCTACACACAGCCACACCACAGTCGCCAACCAGTCGCCACGGCAGCGCCGCAAACCACGGCCAAACTGCAGCCACCGCGCGCTACAGCCTGGGTCGGCCCGCCGAGAATCGCCGCCCACGCCCAAATGCCGCCCCCACAGCCCCAGCCGGCGACCGGCCACAATGGCCAAACCTTCGGCAAAAGCCCCGCACCGTCGCCGCGGCAGCCCGGCCAGCGCGGCCGGCGCCACAGCCACACAAGCGGAGGCGTGCGGCGATGACGGCCGTGCAAACGCACCTCCGCCGCCCCATCGCCCTCCCACCGTTTCCCGATCGGCCCGCAGCCGTCGGGCCACGTCCTCCTCCTCTCGCCCGCCAACATTCACAGCCCTTTCGTTCGTTTCCCAACAATTTCAATTGTGCCCGCCGCAAAAACGGGCGCCGCCTGCAAAGCAACATGCTCCGCCGGAGCGCCCCTCGCCGCTTACGAGCCAACCCCTCGCCCGAGGCAAACCCGAAATCCGCAACTACAGACCAACCCAATCTGCCGTCAGCACACACGACAGCCAACATCACGCGTTACGAGTTAGACATTAGGTTCACACGTCTCGGTTAGGTTCGGTGGACGTGGGTTAGGTTAAGGGCACTTGGGTTAGGTTAAGCATTCAAAACACACGTCAGGCGTCAGAGGTTAGGTTAGGTTACGTTACATTAAGGTTAGGTTAGGGGCACCTCGGTTAGGTTAAGGGTCGGTGTTAGGTTAAGCGTCAAACTTAGGTTAAGCATTCAAACACACGTCGGGCGTCAGAGGTTAGGTTAGGTTAGGTTAGGTTAAGGCCACTTGGGTTAGGTTAAGCCTCAAACTTAGGTTAAGCATTCAAACACACGTCGGGCGTCAGGTGGCCGCAGCAGCCGCACCTACCTACCCA
>NW_026046126.1:0-31743 GCF_023864275.1 Schistocerca cancellata
AACAAATAATGTGAAACTGGGTGAGCAACCCTGACCAGTAACTATGACTCTCTTAAGGTAGCCAATGCCTCGTCACCACGGTTATTGTATGAGTAATCTCGAGTAAAACCTGGCAGGAGTAACGATTAAGCTCTTAAGATACACAACTAGTGACATAACACTTCTGACAGGCTGGCCACAGTAACAAAATGATGTCAAATGGAGTAAGTAACTTGCAGGAATTGCTATGACCATCCTCAGGTAGCCAATGCCTCGATACCAAAAGTATTGCATCAGTAAATTCGAGTACTCACTGGCAGGAGTAACGATAACTCTCTTATGATACACAACTAGTGACGTATCGCATCTGGCAGACTGTCACAGCAACAAAATAATGTAAAACGGTGTAAGAAACTGGCAGGAATAACTATGACACACCTGAGGTAGCGAATGCATCATCACGTAAAGTATGGTATCAGTAAATTTGAGTACTCACTGCCAGGAGTAACGATAACTCTCTTACGATACACAGCTAGTGACGTATGGCTTGTGGCAGACTGGCCACAGTAACAGAATAATGTAAAATGTGGTTAGAAACTGGCAGGAATAACGATGACCCTCCTTAGTTAGCGAATGCAGCGTCACCAAGAGTATTACACCAGTAAATTCGAGTAGTCACTGGCAGGAGTAACGATAACTCTCTTACGATACACAATTAGTGACGTATCGCTCCTTGCAGACTGGCCACCGTAAAAAAATAAATAATATATGGTAAGAAACTGGCAGGAATAACTATGACTTTCCTGAGGTAGCCAATGCCACGTCACCAAGAGTATTACAATACCAAATTTGAGTGGTCACTGGGAGGAGTAACGATAACTCTCATCATAATACAAAACTGGTGACGTATCGCTTCTTGCAGACTGGCCACAATAACAAATAATGTGAAACTGGGTGAGCAACCCTGACCAGTAACTATGACTCTCTTAAGGTAGCCAATGCCTCGTCACCACGGTTATTGTATGAGTAATCTCGAGTAAAACCTGGCAGGAGTAACGATTAAGCTCTTAAGATACACAACTAGTGACATAACACTTCTGACAGGCTGGCCACAGTAACAAAATGATGTCAAATGGAGTAAGTAACTTGCAGGAATTGCTATGACCATCCTCAGGTAGCCAATGCCTCGATACCAAAAGTATTGCATCAGTAAATTCGAGTACTCACTGGCAGGAGTAACGATAACTCTCTTATGATACACAACTAGTGACGTATCGCATCTGGCAGACTGTCACAGCAACAAAATAATGTAAAACGGTGTAAGAAACTGGCAGGAATAACTATGACACTCCTGAGGTAGCGAATGCATCATCACGTAAAGTATGGTATCAGTAAATTTGAGTACTCACTGCCAGGAGTAACGATAACTCTCTTACGATACACAGCTAGTGACGTATGGCTTGTGGCAGACTGGCCACAGTAACAGAATAATGTAAAATGTGGTTAGAAACTGGCAGGAATAACGATGACCCTCCTTAGTTAGCGAATGCAGCGTCACCAAGAGTATTACACCAGTAAATTCGAGTAGTCACTGGCAGGAGTAACGATAACTCTCTTACGATACACAATTAGTGACGTATCGCTCCTTGCAGACTGGCCACCGTAAAAAAATAAATAAAATATGGTAAGAAACTGGCAGGAATAACTATGACTTTCCTGAGGTAGCCAATGCCACGTCACCAAGAGTATTACAATACCAAATTTGAGTGGTCACTGGCAGGAGTAACGATAACTCTCATCATAATACAAAACTGGTGACGTATCGCTTCTTGCAGACTGGCCACAATAACAAATAATGTGAAACTGGGTGAGCAACCCTGACCCGTAACTATGACTCTCTTAAAGTAGCCAATGCCTCGTCACCACGGTTATTGTGTGAGTAATCTCGAGTAAAACCTGGCAGGAGTAACGATTAAGCTCTTAAGATACACAACTAGTGACATAACACTTCTGACAGGCTGGCCACAGTAACAAAATGATGTCAAATGGAGTAAGTAACTTGCAGGAATTGCTATGACCATCCTCAGGTAGCCAATGCCTCGATACCAAAAGTATTGCATCAGTAAATTCGAGTACTCACTGGCAGGAGTAACGATAACTCTCTTATGATACACAACTAGTGACGTATCGCATCTGGCAGACTGTCACAGCAACAAAATAATGTAAAACGGTGTAAGAAACTGGCAGGAATAACTATGACACTCCTGAGGTAGCGAATGCATCATCACGTAAAGTATGGTATCAGTAAATTTGAGTACTCGCTGCCAGGAGTAACGATAACTCTCTTACGATACACAGCTAGTGACGTATGGCTTGTGGCAGACTGGCCACAGTAACAGAATATTGTAAAATGTGGTTAGAAACTGGCAGGAATAACGATGACCCTCCTTAGTTAGCGAATGCAGCGTCACCAAGAGTATTACACCAGTAAATTCGAGTAGTCACTGGCAGGAGTAACGATAACTCTCTTACGATACACAATTAGTGACGTATCGCTCCTTGCAGACTGGCCACCGTAAAAAAATAAATAAAATATGGTAAGAAACTGGCAGTAATAACTATGACTTTCCTGAGGTAGCCAATGCCACGTCACCAAGAGTATTACAATACCAAATTTGAGTGGTCACTGGCAGGAGTAACGATAACTCTCATCATAATACAAAACTGGTGACGTATCGCTTCTTGCAGACTGGCCACAATAACAAATAATGTGAAACTGGGTGAGCAACCCTGACCAGTAACTATGACTCTCTTAAGGTAGCCAATGCCTCGTCACCACGGTTATTGTATGAGTAATCTCGAGTGAAACCTGGCAGGAGTAACGATTAAGCTCTTAAGATACACAACTAGTGACATAACACTTCTGACAGGCTGGCCGCAGTAACAAAATGATGTGAAATGGAGTAAGTAACTTGCAGGAATTGCTATGACCATCCTCAGGTAGCCAATGCCTCGATACCAAAAGTATTGCATCAGTAAATTCGAGTACTCACTGGCAGGAGTAACGATAACTCTCTTATGATGCACAACTAGTGACGTATCGCATCTGGCAGACTGTCACAGCAACAAAATAATGTAAAACGGTGTAAGAAACTGGCAGGAATAACTATGACACTCCTGAGGTAGCGAATGCATCATCACGTAAAGTATGGTATCAGTAAATTTGAGTACTCACTGCCAGGAGTAACGATAACTCTCTTACGATACACAGCTAGTGACGTATGGCTTGTGGCAGACTGGCCACAGTAACAGAATATTGTAAAATGTGGTTAGAAACTGGCAGGAATAACGATGACCCTCCTTAGTTAGCGAATGCATCGTCACCAAGAGTATTACACCAGTAAATTCGAGTAGTAACTGGCAGGAGTAACGATAACTCTCTTACGATACACAATTAGTGACGTATCGCTCCTTGCAGACTGGCCACCGTAAAAAAGATAAATAAAATATGGTAAGAAACTGGCAGGAATAACTATGACTTTCCTGAGGTAGCCAATGCCACGTCACCAAGAGTATTACAATACCAAATTTGAGTGGTCACTGGCAGGAGTAACGATAACTCTCATCATAATACAAAACTGGTGACGTATCGCTTCTTGCAGACTGGCCACAATAACAAATAATGTGAAACTGGGTGAAAAACCCTGACCAGTAACTATGACTCTCTTAAGGTAGCCAATGCCTCGTCACCACGGTTATTGTATGAGTAATCTCGAGTAAAACCTGGCAGGAGTAACGATTAAGCTCTTAAGATACACAACTAGTGACATAACACTTCTGACAGGCTGGCCACAGTAACAAAATGATGTCAAATGGAGTAAGTAACTTGCAGGAATTGCTATGACCATCCTCAGGTAGCCAATGCCTCGATACCAAAAGTATTGCATCAGTAAATTCGAGTACTCACTGGCAGGAGTAACGATAACTCTCTTATGATACACAACTAGTGACGTATCGCATCTGGCAGACTGTCACAGCAACAAAATAATGTAAAACGGTGTAAGAAACTGGCAGGAATAACTATGACACTCCTGAGGTAGCGAATGCATCATCACGTAAAGTATGGTATCAGTAAATTTGAGTACTCACTGCCAGGAGTAACGATAACTCTCTTACGATACACAGCTAGTGACGTATGGCTTGTGGCAGACTGGCCACAGTAACAGAATAATGTAAAATGTGGTTAGAAACTGGCAGGAATAACGATGACCCTCCTTAGTTAGCGAATGCAGCGTCACCAAGAGTATTACACCAGTAAATTCGAGTAGTCACTGGCAGGAGTAACGATAACTCTCTTACGATACACAATTAGTGACGTATCGCTCCTTGCAGACTGGCCACCGTAAAAAAATAAATAAAATATGGTAAGAAACTGGCAGGAATAACTATGACTTTCCTGAGGTAGCCAATGCCACGTCACCAAGAGTATTACAATACCAAATTTGAGTGGTCACTGGCAGGAGTAACGATAACTCTCATCATAATACAAAACTGGTGACGTATCGCTTCTTGCAGACTGGCCACAATAACAAATAATGTGAAACTGGGTGAGCAACCCTGACCAGTAACTATGACTCTCTTAAGGTAGCCAATGCCTCGTCACCACGGTTATTGTGTGAGTAATCTCGAGTAAAACCTGGCAGGAGTAACGATTAAGCTCTTAAGATACACAACTAGTGACATAACACTTCTGACAGGCTGGCCACAGTAACAAAATGATGTCAAATGGAGTAAGTAACTTGCAGGAATTGCTATGACCATCCTCAGGCAGCCAATGCCTCGATACCAAAAGTATTGCATCAGTAAATTCGAGTACTCACTGGCAGGAGTAACGATAACTCTCTTATGATACACAACTAGTGACGTATCGCATCTGGCAGACTGTCACAGCAACAAAATAATGTAAAACGGTGTAAGAAACTGGCAGGAATAACTATGACACTCCTGAGGTAGCGAATGCATCATCACGTAAAGTATGGTATCAGTAAATTTGAGTACTCACTGCCAGGAGTAACGATAACTTTCTTACGATACACAGCTAGTGACGTATGGCTTGTGGCAGACTGGCCACAGTAACAGAATAATGTAAAATGTGGTTAGAAACTGGCAGGAATAACGATGACCCTCCTTAGTTAGCGAATGCAGCGTCACCAAGAGTATTACACCAGTAAATTCGAGTAGTCACTTGCAGGAGTAACGATAACTCTCTTACGATACACAATTAGTGACGTATCGCTCCTTGCAGACTGGCCACCGTAAAAAAATAAATAAAATATGGTAAGAAACTGGCAGGAATAACTATGACTTTCCTGAGGTAGCCAATGCCACGTCACCAAGAGTATTACAATACCAAATTTGAGTGGTCACTGGCAGGAGTAACGATAACTCTCATCATAATACAAAACTGGTGACGTATCGCTTCTTGCAGACTGGCCACAATAACAAATAATGTGAAACTGGGTGAGCAACCCTGACCAGTAACTATGACTCTCTTAAAGTAGCCAATGCCTCGTCACCACGGTTAGTGTGTGAGTAATCTCGAGTAAAACCTGGCAGGAGTAACGATTAAGCTCTTAAGATACACAACTAGTGACATAACACTTCTGACAGGCTGGCCACAGTAACAAAATGATGTCAAATGGAGTAAGTAACTTGCAGGAATTGCTATGACCATCCTCAGGTAGCCAATGCCTCGATACCAAAAGTATTGCATCAGTAAATTCGAGTACTCACTGGCAGGAGTAACGATAACTCTCTTATGATACACAACTAGTGACGTATCGCATCTGGCAGACTGTCACAGCAACAAAATAATGTAAAACGGTGTAAGAAACTGGCAGGAATAACTATGACACTCCTGAGGTAGCGAATGCATCATCACGTAAAGTATGGTATCAGTAAATTTGAGTACTCACTGCCAGGAGTAACGATAACTCTCTTACGATACACAGCTAGTGACGTATGGCTTGTGGCAGACTGGCCACAGTAACAGAATATTGTAAAATGTGGTTAGAAACTGGCAGGAATAACGATGACCCTCCTTAGTTAGCGAATGCAGCGTCACCAAGAGTATTACACCAGTAAATTCGAGTAGTCACTGGCAGGAGTAACGATAACTCTCTTACGATACACAATTAGTGACGTATCGCTCCTTGCAGACTGGCCACCGTAAAAAAATAAATAAAATATGGTAAGAAACTGGCAGGAATAACTATGACTTTCCTGAGGTAGCCAATGCCACGTCACCAAGAGTATTACAATACCAAATTTGAGTGGTCACTGGCAGGAGTAACGATAACTCTCATCATAATACAAAACTGGTGACGTATCGCTTCTTGCAGACTGGCCACAATAACAAATAATGTGAAACTGGGTGAGCAACCCTGACCAGTAACTATGACTCTCTTAAGGTAGCCAATGCCTCGTCACCACGGTTTTTGTATGAGTAATCTCGAGTGAAACCTGGCAGGAGTAACGATTAAGCTCTTAAGATACACAACTAGTGACATAACACTTCTGACAGGCTGGCCGCAGTAACAAAATGATGTGAAATGGAGTAAGTAACTTGCAGGAATTGCTATGACCATCCTCAGGTAGCCAATGCCTCGATACCAAAAGTATTGCATCAGTAAATTCGAGTACTCACTGGCAGGAGTAACGATAACTCTCTTATGATGCACAACTAGTGACGTATCGCATCTGGCAGACTGTCACAGCAACAAAATAATGTAAAACGGTGTAAGAAACTGGCAGGAATAACTATGACACTCCTGAGCTAGCGAATGCATCATCACGTAAAGTATGGTATCAGTAAATTTGAGTACTCACTCCCAGGAGTAACGATAACTCTCTTACGATACACAGCTAGTGACGTATGGCTTGTGGCAGACTGGCCACAGTAACAGAATATTGTAAAATGTGGTTAGAAACTGGCAGGAATAACGATGACCCTCCTTAGTTAGCGAATGCAGCGTCACCAAGAGTATTACACCAGTAAATTCGAGTAGTAACTGGCAGGAGTAACGATAACTCTCTTACGATACACAATTAGTGACGTATCGCTCCTTGCAGACTGGCCACCGTAAAAAAGATAAATAAAATATGGTAAGAAACTGGCAGGAATAACTATGACTTTCCTGAGGTAGCCAATGCCACGTCACCAAGAGTATTACAATACCAAATTTGAGTGGTCACTGGCAGGAGTAACGATAACTCTCATCATAATACAAAACTGGTGACGTATCGCTTCTTGCAGACTGGCCACAATAACAAATAATGTGAAACTGGGTGAAAAACCCTGACCAGTAACTATGACTCTCTTAAGGTAGCCAATGCCTCGTCACCACGGTTATTGTATGAGTAATCTCGAGTAAAACCTGGCAGGAGTAACGATTAAGCTCTTAAGATACACAACTAGTGACATAACACTTCTGACAGGCTGGCCACAGTAACAAAATGATGTCAAATGGAGTAAGTAACTTGCAGGAATTGCTATGACCATCCTCAGGTAGCCAATGCCTCGATACCAAAAGTATTGCATCAGTAAATTCGAGTACTCACTGGCAGGAGTAACGATAACTCTCTTATGATACACAACTAGTGACGTATCGCATCTGGCAGACTGTCACAGCAACAAAATAATGTAAAAAGGTGTAAGAAACTGGCAGGAATAACTATGACACTCCTGAGGTAGCGAATGCATCATCACGTAAAGTATGGTATCAGTAAATTTGAGTACTCACTGCCAGGAGTAACGATAACTCTCTTACGATACACAGCTAGTGACGTATGGCTTGTGGCAGACTGGCCACAGTAACAGAATAATGTAAAATGTGGTTAGAAACTGGCAGGAATAACGATGACCCTCCTTAGTTAGCGAATGCAGCGTCACCAAGAGTATTACACCAGTAAATTCGAGTAGTCACTGGCAGGAGTAACGATAACTCTCTTACGATACACAATTAGTGACGTATCGCTCCTTGCAGACTGGCCACCGTAAAAAAATAAATAAAATATGGTAAGAAACTGGCAGGAATAACTATGACTTTCCTGAGGTAGCCAATGCCACGTCACCAAGAGTATTACAATACCAAATTTGAGTGGTCACTGGCAGGAGTAACGATAACTCTCTTCATAATACAAAACTGGTGACGTATCGCTTCTTGCAGACTGGCCACAATAACAAATAATGTGAAACTGGGTGAGCAACCCTGACCAGTAACTATGACTCTCTTAAGGTAGCCAATGCCTCGTCACCACGGTTATTGTGTGAGTAATCTCGAGTAAAACCTGGCAGGAGTAACGATTAAGCTCTTAAGATACACAACTAGTGACATAACACTTCTGACAGGCTGGCCACAGTAACAAAATGATGTCAAATGGAGTAAGTAACTTGCAGGAATTGCTATGACCATCCTCAGGCAGCCAATGCCTCGATACCAAAAGTATTGCATCAGTAAATTCGAGTACTCACTGGCAGGAGTAACGATAACTCTCTTATGATACACAACTAGTGACGTATCGCATCTGGCAGACTGTCACAGCAACAAAATAATGTAAAACGGTGTAAGAAACTGGCAGGAATAACTATGACACTCCTGAGGTAGCGAATGCATCATCACGTAAAGTATGGTATCAGTAAATTTGAGTACTCACTGCCAGGAGTAACGATAACTTTCTTACGATACACAGCTAGTGACGTATGGCTTGTGGCAGACTGGCCACAGTAACAGAATAATGTAAAATGTGGTTAGAAACTGGCAGGAATAACGATGACCCTCCTTAGTTAGCGAATGCAGCGTCACCAAGAGTATTACACCAGTAAATTCGAGTAGTCACTGGCAGGAGTAACGATAACTCTCTTACGATACACAATTAGTGACGTATCGCTCCTTGCAGACTGGCCACCGTAAAAAAATAAATAAAATATGGTAAGAAACTGGCAGGAATAACTATGACTTTCCTGAGGTAGCCAATGCCACGTCACCAAGAGTATTACAATACCAAATTTGAGTGGTCACTGGCAGGAGTAACGATAACTCTCATCATAATACAAAACTGGTGACGTATCGCTTCTTGCAGACTGGCCACAATAACAAATAATGTGAAACTGGGTGAGCAACCCTGACCAGTAACTATGACTCTCTTAAAGTAGCCAATGCCTCGTCACCACGGTTATTGTGTGAGTAATCTCGAGTAAAACCTGGCAGGAGTAACGATTAAGCTCTTAAGATACACAACTAGTGACATAACACTTCTGACAGGCTGGCCACAGTAACAAAATGATGTCAAATGGAGTAAGTAACTTGCAGGAATTGCTATGACCATCCTCAGGTAGCCAATGCCTCGATACCAAAAGTATTGCATCAGTAAATTCGAGTACTCACTGGCAGGAGTAACGATAACTCTCTTATGATACACAACTAGTGACGTATCGCATCTGGCAGACTGTCACAGCAACAAAATAAAGTAAAACGGTGTAAGAAACTGGCAGGAATAACTATGACACTCCTGAGGTAGCGAATGCATCATCACGTAAAGTATGGTATCAGTAAATTTGAGTACTCACTGCCAGGAGTAACGATAACTCTCTTACGATACACAGCTAGTGACGTATGGCTTGTGGCAGACTGGCCACAGTAACAGAATATTGTAAAATGTGGTTAGAAACTGGCAGGAATAACGATGACCCTCCTTAGTTAGCGAATGCAGCGTCACCAAGAGTATTACACCAGTAAATTCGAGTAGTCACTGGCAGGAGTAACGATAACTCTCTTACGATACACAATTAGTGACGTATCGCTCCTTGCAGACTGGCCACCGTAAAAAAATAAATAAAATATGGTAAGAAACTGGCAGGAATAACTATGACTTTCCTGAGGTAGCCAATGCCACGTCACCAAGAGTATTACAATACCAAATTTGAGTGGTCACTGGCAGGAGTAACGATAACTCTCATCATAATACAAAACTGGTGACGTATCGCTTCTTGCAGACTGGCCACAATAACAAATAATGTGAAACTGGGTGAGCAACCCTGACCAGTAACTATGACTCTCTTAAGGTAGCCAATGCCTCGTCACCACGGTTTTTGTATGAGTAATCTCGAGTGAAACCTGGCAGGAGTAACGATTAAGCTCTTAAGATACACAACTAGTGACATAACACTTCTGACAGGCTGGCCGCAGTAACAAAATGATGTGAAATGGAGTAAGTAACTTGCAGGAATTGCTATGACCATCCTCAGGTAGCCAATGCCTCGATACCAAAAGTATTGCATCAGTAAATTCGAGTACTCACTGGCAGGAGTAACGATAACTCTCTTATGATGCACAACTAGTGACGTATCGCATCTGGCAGACTGTCACAGCAACAAAATAATGTAAAACGGTGTAAGAAACTGGCAGGAATAACTATGACACTCCTGAGCTAGCGAATGCATCATCACGTAAAGTATGGTATCAGTAAATTTGAGTACTCACTGCCAGGAGTAACGATAACTCTCTTACGATACACAGCTAGTGACGTATGGCTTGTGGCAGACTGGCCACAGTAACAGAATATTGTAAAATGTGGTTAGAAACTGGCAGGAATAACGATGACCCTCCTTAGTTAGCGAATGCAGCGTCACCAAGAGTATTACACCAGTAAATTCGAGTAGTAACTGGCAGGAATAACGATAACTCTCTTACGATACACAATTAGTGACGTATCGCTCCTTGCAGACTGGCCACCGTAAAAAAGATAAATAAAATATGGTAAGAAACTGGCAGGAATAACTATGACTTTCCTGAGGTAGCCAATGCCACGTCACCAAGAGTATTACAATACCAAATTTGAGTGGTCACTGGCAGGAATAACGATAACTCTCTTCATAATACAAAACTGGTGACGTATCGCTTCTTGCAGACTGGCCACAATAACAAATAATGTGAAACTGGGTGAGCAACCCTGACCAGTAACTATGACTCTCTTAAGGTAGCCAATGCCTCGTCACCACGGTTATTGTGTGAGTAATCTCGAGTAAAACCTGGCAGGAGTAACGATTAAGCTCTTAAGATACACAACTAGTGACATAACACTTCTGACAGGCTGGCCACAGTAACAAAATGATGTCAAATGGAGTAAGTAACTTGCAGGAATTGCTATGACCATCCTCAGGCAGCCAATGCCTCGATACCAAAAGTATTGCATCAGTAAATTCGAGTACTCACTGGCAGGAGTAACGATAACTCTCTTATGATGCACAACTAGTGACGTATCGCATCTGGCAGACTGTCACAGCAACAAAATAATGTAAAACGGTGTAAGAAACTGGCAGGAATAACTATGACACTCCTGAGGTAGCGAATGCATCATCACGTAAAGTATGGTATCAGTAAATTTGAGTACTCACTGCCAGGAGTAACGATAACTCTCTTACGATACACAGCTAGTGACGTATGGCTTGTGGCAGACTGGCCACAGTAACAGAATATTGTAAAATGTGGTTAGAAACTGGCAGGAATAACGATGACCCTCCTTAGTTAGCGAATGCAGCGTCACCAAGAGTATTACACCAGTAAATTCGAGTAGTAACTGGCAGGAGTAACGATAACTCTCTTACGATACACAATTAGTGACGTATCGCTCCTTGCAGACTGTCCACCGTAAAAAAGATAAATAAAATATGGTAAGAAACTGGCAGGAATAACTATGACTTTCCTGAGGTAGCCAATGCCACGTCACCAAGAGTATTACAATACCAAATTTGAGTGGTCACTGGCAGGAGTAACGATAACTCTCATCATAATACAAAACTGGTGACGTATCGCTTCTTGCAGACTGGCCACAATAACAAATAATGTGAAACTGGGTGAAAAACCCTGACCAGTAACTATGACTCTCTTAAGGTAGCCAATGCCTCGTCACCACGGTTATTGTATGAGTAATCTCGAGTAAAACCTGGCAGGAGTAACGATTAAGCTCTTAAGATACACAACTAGTGACATAACACTTCTGACAGGCTGGCCACAGTAACAAAATGATGTCAAATGGAGTAAGTAACTTGCAGGAATTGCTATGACCATCCTCAGGTAGCCAATGCCTCGATACCAAAAGTATTGCATCAGTAAATTCGAGTACTCACTGGCAGGAGTAACGATAACTCTCTTATGATACACAACTAGTGACGTATCGCATCTGGCAGACTGTCACAGCAACAAAATAATGTAAAACGGTGTAAGAAACTGGCAGGAATAACTATGACACTCCTGAGGTAGCGAATGCATCATCACGTAAAGTATGGTATCAGTAAATTTGAGTACTCACTGCCAGGAGTAACGATAACTCTCTTACGATACACAGCTAGTGACGTATGGCTTGTGGCAGACTGGCCACAGTAACAGAATAATGTAAAATGTGGTTAGAAACTGGCAGGAATAACGATGACCCTCCTTAGTTAGCGAATGCAGCGTCACCAAGAGTATTACACCAGTAAATTCGAGTAGTCACTGGCAGGAGTAACGATAACTCTCTTACGATACACAATTAGTGACGTATCGCTCCTTGCAGACTGGCCACCGTAAAAAAATAAATAAAATATGGTAAGAAACTGGCAGGAATAACTATGACTTTCCTGAGGTAGCCAATGCCACGTCACCAAGAGTATTACAATACCAAATTTGAGTGGTCACTGGCAGGAGTAACGATAACTCTCTTCATAATACAAAACTGGTGACGTATCGCTTCTTGCAGACTGGCCACAATAACAAATAATGTGAAACTGGGTGAGCAACCCTGACCAGTAACTATGACTCTCTTAAGGTAGCCAATGCCTCGTCACCACGGTTATTGTGTGAGTAATCTCGAGTAAAACCTGGCAGGAGTAACGATTAAGCTCTTAAGATACACAACTAGTGACATAACACTTCTGACAGGCTGGCCACAGTAACAAAATGATGTCAAATGGAGTAAGTAACTTGCAGGAATTGCTATGACCATCCTCAGGCAGCCAATGCCTCGATACCAAAAGTATTGCATCAGTAAATTCGAGTACTCACTGGCAGGAGTAACGATAACTCTCTTATGATACACAACTAGTGACGTATCGCATCTGGCAGACTGTCACAGCAACAAAATAATGTAAAACGGTGTAAGAAACTGGCAGGAATAACTATGACACTCCTGAGGTAGCGAATGCATCATCACGTAAAGTATGGTATCAGTAAATTTGAGTACTCACTGCCAGGAGTAACGATAACTTTCTTACGATACACTGCTAGTGACGTATGGCTTGTGGCAGACTGGCCACAGTAACAGAATAATGTAAAATGTGGTTAGAAACTGGCAGGAATAACGATGACCCTCCTTAGTTAGCGAATGCAGCGTCACCAAGAGTATTACACCAGTAAATTCGAGTAGTCACTGGCAGGAGTAACGATAACTCTCTTACGATACACAATTAGTGACGTATCGCTCCTTGCAGACTGGCCACCGTAAAAAAATAAATAAAATATGGTAAGAAACTGGCAGGAATAACTATGACTTTCCTGAGGTAGCCAATGCCACGTCACCAAGAGTATTACAATACCAAATTTGAGTGGTCACTGGCAGGAGTAACGATAACTCTCATCATAATACAAAACTGGTGACGTATCGCTTCTTGCAGACTGGCCACAATAACAAATAATGTGAAACTGGGTGAGCAACCCTGACCAGTAACTATGACTCTCTTAAAGTAGCCAATGCCTCGTCACCACGGTTATTGTGTGAGTAATCTCGAGTAAAACCTGGCAGGAGTAACGATTAAGCTCTTAAGATACACAACTAGTGACATAACACTTCTGACAGGCTGGCCACAGTAACAAAATGATGTCAAATGGAGTAAGTAACTTGCAGGAATTGCTATGACCATCCTCAGGTAGCCAATGCCTCGATACCAAAAGTATTGCATCAGTAAATTCGAGTACTCACTGGCAGGAGTAACGATAACTCTCTTATGATACACAACTAGTGACGTATCGCATCTGGCAGACTGTCACAGCAACAAAATAAAGTAAAACGGTGTAAGAAACTGGCAGGAATAACTATGACACTCCTGAGGTAGCGAATGCATCATCACGTAAAGTATGGTATCAGTAAATTTGAGTACTCACTGCCAGGAGTAACGATAACTCTCTTACGATACACAGCTAGTGACGTATGGCTTGTGGCAGACTGGCCACAGTAACAGAATATTGTAAAATGTGGTTAGAAACTGGCAGGAATAACGATGACCCTCCTTAGTTAGCGAATGCAGCGTCACCAAGAGTATTACACCAGTAAATTCGAGTAGTCACTGGCAGGAGTAACGATAACTCTCTTACGATACACAATTAGTGACGTATCGCTCCTTGCAGACTGGCCACCGTAAAAAAATAAATAAAATATGGTAAGAAACTGGCAGGAATAACTATGACTTTCCTGAGGTAGCCAATGCCACGTCACCAAGAGTATTACAATACCAAATTTGAGTGGTCACTGGCAGGAGTAACGATAACTCTCATCATAATACAAAACTGGTGACGTATCGCTTCTTGCAGACTGGCCACAATAACAAATAATGTGAAACTGGGTGAGCAACCCTGACCAGTAACTATGACTCTCTTAAGGTAGCCAATGCCTCGTCACCACGGTTTTTGTATGAGTAATCTCGAGTGAAACCTGGCAGGAGTAACGATTAAGCTCTTAAGATACACAACTAGTGACATAACACTTCTGACAGGCTGGCCGCAGTAACAAAATGATGTGAAATGGAGTAAGTAACTTGCAGGAATTGCTATGACCATCCTCAGGTAGCCAATGCCTCGATACCAAAAGTATTGCATCAGTAAATTCGAGTACTCACTGGCAGGAGTAACGATAACTCTCTTATGATGCACAACTAGTGACGTATCGCATCTGGCAGACTGTCACAGCAACAAAATAATGTAAAACGGTGTAAGAAACTGGCAGGAATAACTATGACACTCCTGAGCTAGCGAATGCATCATCACGTAAAGTATGGTATCAGTAAATTTGAGTACTCACTGCCAGGAGTAACGATAACTCTCTTACGATACACAGCTAGTGACGTATGGCTTGTGGCAGACTGGC
Source organism: Schistocerca cancellata (assembly GCF_023864275.1). Taxonomy (NCBI): domain Eukaryota; kingdom Metazoa; phylum Arthropoda; class Insecta; order Orthoptera; family Acrididae; genus Schistocerca; species Schistocerca cancellata. The sequence goes on from NW_026046126.1 coordinate 15,154, forward strand.
CACAGTAACAGAATATTGTAAAATGTGGTTAGAAACTGGCAGGAACACGATGACCCTCCTTAGTTAGCGAATGCAGCGTCACCAAGAGTATTACACCAGTAAATTCGAGTAGTAACTGGCAGGAGTAACGATAACTCTCTTACGATACACAATTAGTGACGTATCGCTCCTTGCAGACTGGCCACCGTAAAAAAGATAAATAAAATATGGTAAGAAACTGGCAGGAATAACTATGACTTTCCTGAGGTAGCCAATGCCACGTCACCAAGAGTATTACAATACCAAATTTGAGTGGTCACTGGCAGGAGTAACGATAACTCTCTTCATAATACAAAACTGGTGACGTATCGCTTCTTGCAGACTGGCCACAATAACAAATAATGTGAAACTGGGTGAGCAACCCTGACCAGTAACTATGACTCTCTTAAGGTAGCCAATGCCTCGTCACCACGGTTATTGTGTGAGTAATCTCGAGTAAAACCTGGCAGGAGTAACGATTAAGCTCTTAAGATACACAACTAGTGACATAACACTTCTGACAGGCTGGCCACAGTAACAAAATGATGTCAAATGGAGTAAGTAACTTGCAGGAATTGCTATGACCATCCTCAGGCAGCCAATGCCTCGATACCAAAAGTATTGCATCAGTAAATTCGAGTACTCACTGGCAGGAGTAACGATAACTCTCTTATGATACACAACTAGTGACGTATCGCATCTGGCAGACTGTCACAGCAACAAAATAATGTAAAACGGTGTAAGAAACTGGCAGGAATAACTATGACACTCCTGAGGTAGCGAATGCATCATCACGTAAAGTATGGTATCAGTAAATTTGAGTACTCACTGCCAGGAGTAACGATAACTTTCTTACGATACACAGCTAGTGACGTATGGCTTGTGGCAGACTGGCCACAGTAACAGAATAATGTAAAATGTGGTTAGAAACTGGCAGGAATAACGATGACCCTCTTTAGTTAGCGAATGCAGCGTCACCAAGAGTATTACACCAGTAAATTCGAGTAGTCACTGGCAGGAGTAACGATAACTCTCTTACGATACACAATTAGTGACGTATCGCTCCTTGCAGACTGGCCACCGTAAAAAAATAAATAAAATATGGTAAGAAACTGGCAGGAATAACTATGACTTTCCTGAGGTAGCCAATGCCACGTCACCAAGAGTATTACAATACCAAATTTGAGTGGTCACTGGCAGGAGTAACGATAACTCTCATCATAATACAAAACTGGTGACGTATCGCTTCTTGCAGACTGGCCACAATAACAAATAATGTGAAACCGGGTGAGCAACCCTGACCAGTAACTATGACTCTCTTAAAGTAGCCAATGCCTCGTCACCACGGTTATTGTGTGAGTAATCTCGAGTAAAACCTGGCAGGAGTAACGATTAAGCTCTTAAGATACACAACTAGTGACATAACACTTCTGACAGGCTGGCCACAGTAACAAAATGATGTCAAATGGAGTAAGTAACTTGCAGGAATTGCTATGACCATCCTCAGGTAGCCAATGCCTCGATACCAAAAGTATTGCATCAGTAAATTCGAGTACTCACTGGCAGGAGTAACGATAACTCTCTTATGATACACAACTAGTGACGTATCGCATCTGGCAGACTGTCACAGCAACAAAATAATGTAAAACGGTGTAAGAAACTGGCAGGAATAACTATGACACTCCTGAGGTAGCGAATGCATCATCACGTAAAGTATGGTATCAGTAAATTTGAGTACTCACTGCCAGGAGTAACGATAACTCTCTTACGATACACAGCTAGTGGCGTATGGCTTGTGGCAGACTGGCCACAGTAACAGAATATTGTAAAATGTGGTTAGAAACTGGCAGGAATAACGATGACCCTCCTTAGTTAGCGAATGCAGCGTCACCAAGAGTATTACACCAGTAAATTCGAGTAGTCACTGGCAGGAGTAACGATAACTCTCTTACGATACACAATTAGTGACGTATCGCTCCTTGCAGACTGGCCACCGTAAAAAAATAAATAAAATATGGTAAGAAACTGGCAGGAATAACTATGACTTTCCTGAGGTAGCCAATGCCACGTCACCAAGAGTATTACAATACCAAATTTGAGTGGTCACTGGCAGGAGTAACGATAACTCTCATCATAATACAAAACTGGTGACGTATCGCTTCTTGCAGACTGGCCACAATAACAAATAATGTGAAACTGGGTGAGCAACCCTGACCAGTAACTATGACTCTCTTAAGGTAGCCAATGCCTCGTACCACGGTTATTGTATGAGTAATCTCGAGTGAAACCTGGCAGGAGTAACGATTAAGCTCTTAAGATACACAACTAGTGACATAACACTTCTGACAGGCTGGCCGCAGTAACAAAATGATGTGAAATGGAGTAAGTAACTTGCAGGAATTGCTATGACCATCCTCAGGTAGCCAATGCCTCGATACCAAAAGTATTGCATCAGTAAATTCGAGTACTCACTGGCAGGAGTAACGATAACTCTCTTATGATGCACAACTAGTGACGTATCGCATCTGGCAGACTGTCACAGCAACAAAATAATGTAAAACGGTGTAAGAAACTGGCAGGAATAACTATGACACTCCTGAGGTAGCGAATGCATCATCACGTAAAGTATGGTATCAGTAAATTTGAGTACTCACTGCCAGGAGTAACGATAACTTTCTTACGATACACAGCTAGTGACGTATGGCTTGTGGCAGACTGGCCACAGTAACAGAATAATGTAAAATGTGGTTAGAAACTGGCAGGAATAACGATGACCCTCCTTAGTTAGCGAATGCAGCGTCACCAAGAGTATTACACCAGTAAATTCGAGTAGTCACTGGCAGGAGTAACGATAACTCTCTTACGATACACAATTAGTGACGTATCGCTCCTTGCAGACTGGCCACCGTAAAAAAATAAATAAAATATGGTAAGAAACTGGCAGGAATAACTATGACTTTCCTGAGGTAGCCAATGCCACGTCACCAAGAGTATTACAATACCAAATTTGAGTGGTCACTGGCAGGAGTAACGATAACTCTCATCATAATACAAAACTGGTGACGTATCGCTTCTTGCAGACTGGCCACAATAACAAATAATGTGAAACTGGGTGAGCAACCCTGACCAGTAACTATGACTCTCTTAAAGTAGCCAATGCCTCGTCACCACGGTTATTGTGTGAGTAATCTCGAGTAAAACCTGGCAGGAGTAACGATTAAGCTCTTAAGATACACAACTAGTGACATAACACTTCTGACAGGCTGGCCACAGTAACAAAATGATGTCAAATGGAGTAAGTAACTTGCAGGAATTGCTATGACCATCCTCAGGTAGCCAATGCCTCGATACCAAAAGTATTGCATCAGTAAATTCGAGTACTCACTGGCAGGAGTAACGATAACTCTCTTATGATACACAACTAGTGACGTATCGCATCTGGCAGACTGTCACAGCAACAAAATAAAGTAAAACGGTGTAAGAAACTGGCAGGAATAACTATGACACTCCTGAGGTAGCGAATGCATCATCACGTAAAGTATGGTATCAGTAAATTTGAGTACTCACTGCCAGGAGTAACGATAACTCTCTTACGATACACAGCTAGTGACGTATGGCTTGTGGCAGACTGGCCACAGTAACAGAATATTGTAAAATGTGGTTAGAAACTGGCAGGAATAACGATGACCCTCCTTAGTTAGCGAATGCAGCGTCACCAAGAGTATTTCACCAGTAAATTCGAGTAGTCACTGGCAGGAGTAACGATAACTCTCTTACGATACACAATTAGTGACGTATCGCTCCTTGCAGACTGGCCACCGTAAAAAAATAAATAAAATATGGTAAGAAACTGGCAGGAATAACTATGACTTTCCTGAGGTAGCCAATGCCACGTCACCAAGAGTATTACAATACCAAATTTGAGTGGTCACTGGCAGGAGTAACGATAACTCTCATCATAATACAAAACTGGTGACGTATCGCTTCTTGCAGACTGGCCACAATAACAAATAATGTGAAACTGGGTGAGCAACCCTGACCAGTAACTATGACTCTCTTAAGGTAGCCAATGCCTCGTCACCACGGTTATTGTATGAGTAATCTCGAGTGAAACCTGGCAGGAGTAACGATTAAGCTCTTAAGATACACAACTAGTGACATAACACTTCTGACAGGCTGGCCGCAGTAACAAAATGATGTGAAATGGAGTAAGTAACTTGCAGGAATTGCTATGACCATCCTCAGGTAGCCAATGCCTCGATACCAAAAGTATTGCATCAGTAAATTCGAGTACTCACTGGCAGGAGTAACGATAACTCTCTTATGATGCACAACTAGTGACGTATCGCATCTGGCAGACTGTCACAGCAACAAAATAATGTAAAACGGTGTAAGAAACTGGCAGGAATAACTATGACACTCCTGAGCTAGCGAATGCATCATCACGTAAAGTATGGTATCAGTAAATTTGAGTACTCACTGCCAGGAGTAACGATAACTCTCTTACGATACACAGCTAGTGACGTATGGCTTGTGGCAGACTGGCCACAGTAACAGAATATTGTAAAATGTGGTTAGAAACTGGCAGGAATAACGATGACCCTCCTTAGTTAGCGAATGCAGCGTCACCAAGAGTATTACACCAGTAAATTCGAGTAGTAACTGGCAGGAGTAACGATAACTCTCTTACGATACACAATTAGTGACGTATCGCTCCTTGCAGACTGGCCACCGTAAAAAAGATAAATAAAATATGGTAAGAAACTGGCAGGAATAACTATGACTTTCCTGAGGTAGCCAATGCCACGTCACCAAGAGTATTACAATACCAAATTTGAGTGGTCACTGGCAGGAGTAACGATAACTCTCTTCATAATACAAAACTGGTGACGTATCGCTTCTTGCAGACTGGCCACAATAACAAATAATGTGAAACTGGGTGAGCAACCCTGACCAGTAACTATGACTCTCTTAAGGTAGCCAATGCCTCGTCACCACGGTTATTGTGTGAGTAATCTCGAGTAAAACCTGGCAGGAGTAACGATTAAGCTCTTAAGATACACAACTAGTGACATAACACTTCTGACAGGCTGGCCACAGTAACAAAATGATGTCAAATGGAGTAAGTAACTTGCAGGAATTGCTATGACCATCCTCAGGCAGCCAATGCCTCGATACCAAAAGTATTGCATCAGTAAATTCGAGTACTCACTGGCAGGAGTAACGATAACTCTCTTATGATACACAACTAGTGACGTATCGCATCTGGCAGACTGTCACAGCAACAAAATAATGTAAAACGGTGTAAGAAACTGGCAGGAATAACTATGACACTCCTGAGGTAGCGAATGCATCATCACGTAAAGTATGGTATCAGTAAATTTGAGTACTCACTGCCAGGAGTAACGATAACTTTCTTACGATACACAGCTAGTGACGTATGGCTTGTGGCAGACTGGCCACAGTAACAGAATAATGTAAAATGTGGTTAGAAACTGGCAGGAATAACGATGACCCTCCTTAGTTAGCGAATGCAGCGTCACCAAGAGTATTACACCAGTAAATTCGAGTAGTCACTGGCAGGAGTAACGATAACTCTCTTACGATACACAATTAGTGACGTATCGCTCCTTGCAGACTGGCCACCGTAAAAAAATAAATAAAATATGGTAAGAAACTGGCAGGAATAACTATGACTTTCCTGAGGTAGCCAATGCCACGTCACCAAGAGTATTACAATACCAAATTTGAGTGGTCACTGGCAGGAGTAACGATAACTCTCATCATAATACAAAACTGGTGACGTATCGCTTCTTGCAGACTGGCCACAATAACAAATAATGTGAAACTGGGTGAGCAACCCTGACCAGTAACTATGACTCTCTTAAAGTAGCCAATGCCTCGTCACCACGGTTATTGTGTGAGTAATCTCGAGTAAAACCTGGCAGGAGTAACGATTAAGCTCTTAAGATACACAACTAGTGACATAACACTTCTGACAGGCTGGCCACAGTAACAAAATGATGTCAAATGGAGTAAGTAACTTGCAGGAATTGCTATGACCATCCTCAGGTAGCCAATGCCTCGATACCAAAAGTATTGCATCAGTAAATTCGAGTACTCACTGGCAGGAGTAACGATAACTCTCTTATGATACACAACTAGTGACGTATCGCATCTGGCAGACTGTCACAGCAACAAAATAAAGTAAAACGGTGTAAGAAACTGGCAGGAATAACTATGACACTCCTGAGGTAGCGAATGCATCATCACGTAAAGTATGGTATCAGTAAATTTGAGTACTCACTGCCAGGAGTAACGATAACTCTCTTACGATACACAGCTAGTGACGTATGGCTTGTGGCAGACTGGCCACAGTAACAGAATATTGTAAAATGTGGTTAGAAACTGGCAGGAATAACGATGACCCTCCTTAGTTAGCGAATGCAGCGTCACCAAGAGTATTACACCAGTAAATTCGAGTAGTCACTGGCAGGAGTAACGATAACTCTCTTACGATACACAATTAGTGACGTATCGCTCCTTGCAGACTGGCCACCGTAAAAAAATAAATAAAATATGGTAAGAAACTGGCAGGAATAACTATGACTTTCCTGAGGTAGCCAATGCCACGTCACCAAGAGTATTACAATACCAAATTTGAGTGGTCACTGGCAGGAGTAACGATAACTCTCATCATAATACAAAACTGGTGACGTATCGCTTCTTGCAGACTGGCCACAATAACAAATAATGTGAAACTGGGTGAGCAACCCTGACCAGTAACTATGACTCTCTTAAGGTAGCCAATGCCTCGTCACCACGGTTATTGTATGAGTAATCTCGAGTGAAACCTGGCAGGAGTAACGATTAAGCTCTTTAGATACACAACTAGTGACATAACACTTCTGACAGGCTGGCCGCAGTAACAAAATGATGTGAAATGGAGTAAGTAACTTGCAGGAATTGCTATGACCATCCTCAGGTAGCCAATGCCTCGATACCAAAAGTATTGCATCAGTAAATTCGAGTACTCACTGGCAGGAGTAACGATAACTCTCTTATGATGCACAACTAATGACGTATCGCATCTGGCAGACTGTCACAGCAACAAAATAATGTAAAACGGTGTAAGAAACTGGCAGGAATAACTATGACACTCCTGAGGTAGCGAATGCATCAACACGTAAAGTATGGTATCAGTAAATTTGAGTACTCACTGCCAGGAGTAACGATAACTCTCTTACGATACACAGCTAGTGACGTATGGCTTGTGGCAGACTGGCCACAGTAACAGAATATTGTAAAATGTGGTTAGAAACTGGCAGGAATAACGATGACCCTCCTTAGTTAGCGAATGCAGCGTCACCAAGAGTATTACACCAGTAAATTCGAGTAGTAACTGGCAGGAGTAACGATAACTCTCTTACGATACACAATTAGTGACGTATCGCTCCTTGCAGACTGGCCACCGTAAAAAAATAAATAAAATATGGTAAGAAACTGGCAGGAATAACTATGACTTTCCTGAGGTAGCCAATGCCACGTCACCAAGAGTATTACAATACCAAATTTGAGTGGTCACTGGCAGGAGTAACGATAACTCTCATCATAATACAAAACTGGTGACGTATCGCTTCTTGCAGACTGGCCACAATAACAAATAATGTGAAACTGGGTGAGCAACCCTGACCAGTAACTATGACTCTCTTAAGGTAGCCAATGCCTCGTCACCACGGTTATTGTATGAGTAATCTCGAGTGAAACCTGGCAGGAGTAACGATTAAGCTCTTTAGATACACAACTAGTGACATAACACTTCTGACAGGCTGGCCGCAGTAACAAAATGATGTGAAATGGAGTAAGTAACTTGCAGGAATTGCTATGACCATCCTCAGGTAGCCAATGCCTCGATACCAAAAGTATTGCATCAGTAAATTCGAGTACTCACTGGCAGGAGTAACGATAACTCTCTTATGATGCACAACTAATGACGTATCGCATCTGGCAGACTGTCACAGCAACAAAATAATGTAAAACGGTGTAAGAAACTGGCAGGAATAACTATGACACTCCTGAGGTAGCGAATGCATCAACACGTAAAGTATGGTATCAGTAAATTTGAGTACTCACTGCCAGGAGTAACGATAACTCTCTTACGATACACAGCTAGTGACGTATGGCTTGTGGCAGACTGGCCACAGTAACAGAATATTGTAAAATGTGGTTAGAAACTGGCAGGAATAACGATGACCCTCCTTAGTTAGCGAATGCAGCGTCACCAAGAGTATTACACCAGTAAATTCGAGTAGTAACTGGCAGGAGTAACGATAACTCTCTTACGATACACAATTAGTGACGTATCGCTCCTTGCAGACTGGCCACCGTAAAAAAATAAATAAAATATGGTAAGAAACTGGCAGGAATAACTATGACTTTCCTGAGGTAGCCAATGCCACGTCACCAAGAGTATTACAATACCAAATTTGAGTGGTCACTGGCAGGAGTAACGATAACTCTCATCATAATACAAAACTGGTGACGTATCGCTTCTTGCAGACTGGCCACAATAACAAATAATGTGAAACTGGGTGAGCAACCCTGACCAGTAACTATGACTCTCTTAAGGTAGCCAATGCCTCGTCACCACGGTTATTGTATGAGTAATCTCGAGTAAAACCTGGCAGGAGTAACGATTAAGCTCTTAAGATACACAACTAGTGACATAACACTTCTGACAGGCTGGCCACAGTAACAAAATGATGTCAAATGGAGTAAGTAACTTGCAGGAATTGCTATGACCATCCTCAGGCAGCCAATGCCTCGATACCAAAAGTATTGCATCAGTAAATTCGAGTACTCACTGGCAGGAGTAACGATAACTCTCTTATGATACACAACTAGTGACGTATCGCATCTGGCAGACTGTCACAGCAACAAAATAATGTAAAACGGTGTAAGAAACTGGCAGGAATAACTATGACACTCCTGAGGTAGCGAATGCATCATCACGTAAATTATGGTATCAGTAAATTTGAGTACTCACTGCCAAGAGTAACGATAACTCTCTTACGATACACAGCTAGTGACGTATGGCTTGTGGCAGACTGGCCACAGTAACAGAATAATGTAAAATGTGGTTAGAAACTGGCAGGAATAACGATGACCCTCCTTAGTTAGCGAATGCAGCGTCACCAAGAGTATTACACCAGTAAATTCGAGTAGTCACTGGCAGGAGTAACGATAACTCTCTTACGATACACAATTAGTGACGTATCGCTCCTTGCAGACTGGCCACCGTAAAAAAATAAATAAAATATGGTAAGAAACTGGCAGGAATAACTATGACTTTCCTGAGGTAGCCAATGCCACGTCACCAAGAGTATTACAATACCAAATTTGAGTGGTCACTGGCAGGAGTAACGATAACTCTCATCATAATACAAAACTGGTGACGTATCGCTTCTTGCAGACTGGCCACAATAACAAATAATGTGAAACTGGGTGAGCAACCCTGACCAGTAACTATGACTCTCTTAAGGTAGCCAATGCCTCGTCACCACGGTTATTGTATGAGTAATCTCGAGTAAAACCTGGCAGGAGTAACGATTAGGCTCTTAAGATACACAACTAGTGACATAACACTTCTGACAGGCTGGCCACAGTAACAAAATGATGTCAAATGGAGTAAGTAACTTGCAGGAATTGCTATGACCATCCTCAGGCAGCCAATGCCTCGATACCAAAAGTATTGCATCAGTAAATTCGAGTACTCACTGGCAGGAGTAACGATAACTCTCTTATGATACACAACTAGTGACGTATCGCATCTGGCAGACTGTCACAGCAACAAAATAATGTAAAACGGTGTAAGAAACTGGCAGGAATAACTATGACACTCCTGAGGTAGCGAATGCATCATCACGTAAATTATGGTATCAGTAAATTTGAGTACTCACTGCCAAGAGTAACGATAACTCTCTTACGATACACAGCTAGTGACGTATGGCTTGTGGCAGACTGGCCACAGTAACAGAATAATGTAAAATGTGGTTAGAAACTGGCAGGAATAACGATGACCCTCCTTAGTTAGCGAATGCAGCGTCACCAAGAGTATTACACCAGTAAATTCGAGTAGTCACTGGCAGGAGTAACGATAACTCTCTTACGATACACAATTAGTGACGTATCGCTCCTTGCAGACTGGCCACCGTAAAAAAATAAATAAAATATGGTAAGAAACTGGCAGGAATAACTATGACTTTCCTGAGGTAGCCAATGCCACGTCACCAAGAGTATTACAATACCAAATTTGAGTGGTCACTGGCAGGAGTAACGATAACTCTCATCATAATACAAAACTGGTGACGTATCGCTTCTTGCAGACTGGCCACAATAACAAATAATGTGAAACTGGGTGAGCAACCCTGACCAGTAACTATGACTCTCTTAAGGTAGCCAATGCCTCGTCACCACGGTTATTGTATGAGTAATCTCGAGTGAAACCTGGCAGGAGTAACGATTAAGCTCTTAAGATACACAACTAGTGACATAACACTTCTGACAGGCTGGCCGCAGTAACAAAATGATGTGAAATGGAGTAAGTAACTTGCAGGAATTGCTATGACCATCCTCAGGTAGCCAATGCCTCGATACCAAAAGTATTGCATCAGTAAATTCGAGTACTCACTGGCAGGAGTAACGATAACTCTCTTATGATGCACAACTAGTGACGTATCGCATCTGGCAGACTGTCACAGCAACAAAATAATGTAAAACGGTGTAAGAAACTGGCAGGAATAACTATGACACTCCTGAGCTAGCGAATGCATCATCACGTAAAGTATGGTATCAGTAAATTTGAGTACTCACTGCCAGGAGTAACGATAACTCTCTTACGATACACAGCTAGTGACGTATGGGTTGTGGCAGACTGGCCACAGTAACAGAATATTGTAAAATGTGGTTAGAAACTGGCAGGAATAACGATGACCCTCCTTAGTTAGCGAATACAGCGTCACCAAGAGTATTACACCAGTAAATTCGAGTAGTAACTGGCAGGAGTAACGATAACTCTCTTACGATACACAATTAGTGACGTATCGCTCCTTGCAGACTGGCCACCGTAAAAAAATAAATAAAATATGGTAAGAAACTGGCAGGAATAACTATGACTTTCCTGAGGTAGCCAATGCCACGTCACCAAGAGTATTACAATACCAAATTTGAGTGGTCACTGGCAGGAGTAACGATAACTCTCATCATAATACAAAACTGGTGACGTATCGCTTCTTGCAGACTGGCCACAATAACAAATAATGTGAAACTGGGTGAGCAACCCTGACCAGTAACTATGACTCTCTTAAAGTAGCCAATGCCTCGTCACCACGGTTATTGTGTGAGTAATCTCGAGTAAAACCTGGCAGGAGTAACGATTAAGCTCTTAAGATACACAACTAGTGACATAACACTTCTGACAGGCTGGCCACAGTAACAAAATGATGTCAAATGGAGTAAGTAACTTGCAGGAATTGCTATGACCATCCTCAGGTAGCCAATGCCTCGATACCAAAAGTATTGCATCAGTAAATTCGAGTACTCACTGGCAGGAGTAACGATAACTCTCTTATGATACACAACTAGTGACGTATCGCATCTGGCAGACTGTCACAGCAACAAAATAAAGTAAAACGGTGTAAGAAACTGGCAGGAATAACTATGACACTCCTGAGGTAGCGAATGCATCATCACGTAAAGTATGGTATCAGTAAATTTGAGTACTCACTGCCAGGAGTAACGATAACTCTCTTACGATACACAGCTAGTGACGTATGGCTTGTGGCAGACTGGCCACAGTAACAGAATATTGTAAAATGTGGTTAGAAACTGGCAGGAATAACGATGACCCTCCTTAGTTAGCGAATGCAGCGTCACCAAGAGTATTACACCAGTAAATTCGAGTAGTCACTGGCAGGAGTAACGATAACTCTCTTACGATACACAATTAGTGACGTATCGCTCCTTGCAGACTGGCCACCGTAAAAAAATAAATAAAATATGGTAAGAAACTGGCAGGAATAACTATGACTTTCCTGGGGTAGCCAATGCCACGTCACCAAGAGTATTACAATACCAAATTTGAGTGGTCACTGGCAGGAGTAACGATAACTCTCATCATAATACAAAACTGGTGACGTATCGCTTCTTGCAGACTGGCCACAATAACAAATAATGTGAAACTGGGTGAGCAACCCTGACCAGTAACTATGACTCTCTTAAGGTAGCCAATGCCTCGTCACCACGGTTATTGTATGAGTAATCTCGAGTGAAACCTGGCAGGAGTAACGATTAAGCTCTTTAGATACACAACTAGTGACATAACACTTCTGACAGGCTGGCCGCAGTAACAAAATGATGTGAAATGGAGTAAGTAACTTGCAGGAATTGCTATGACCATCCTCAGGTAGCCAATGCCTCGATACCAAAAGTATTGCATCAGTAAATTCGAGTACTCACTGGCAGGAGTAACGATAACTCTCTTATGATGCACAACTAATGACGTATCGCATCTGGCAGACTGTCACAGCAACAAAATAATGTAAAACGGTGTAAGAAACTGGCAGGAATAACTATGACACTCCTGAGGTAGCGAATGCATCAACACGTAAAGTATGGTATCAGTAAATTTGAGTACTCACTGCCAAGAGTAACGATAACTCTCTTACGATACACAGCTAGTGACGTATGGCTTGTGGCAGACTGGCCACAGTAACAGAATAATGTAAAATGTGGTTAGAAACTGGCAGGAATAACGATGACCCTCCTTAGTTAGCGAATGCAGCGTCACCAAGAGTATTACACCAGTAAATTCGAGTAGTCACTGGCAGGAGTAACGATAACTCTCTTACGATACACAATTAGTGACGTATCGCTCCTTGCAGACTGGCCACCGTAAAAAAATAAATAAAATATGGTAAGAAACTGGCAGGAATAACTATGACTTTCCTGAGGTAGCCAATGCCACGTCACCAAGAGTATTACAATACCAAATTTGAGTGGTCACTGGCAGGAGTAACGATAACTCTCATCATAATACAAAACTGGTGACGTATCGCTTCTTGCAGACTGGCCACAATAACAAATAATGTGAAACTGGGTGAGCAACCCTGACCAGTAACTATGACTCTCTTAAGGTAGCCAATGCCTCGTCACCACGGTTATTGTATGAGTAATCTCGAGTGAAACCTGGCAGGAGTAACGATTAAGCTCTTAAGATACACAACTAGTGACATAACACTTCTGACAGGCTGGCCGCAGTAACAAAATGATGTGAAATGGAGTAAGTAACTTGCAGGAATTGCTATGACCATCCTCAGGTAGCCAATGCCTCGATACCAAAAGTATTGCATCAGTAAATTCGAGTACTCACTGGCAGGAGTAACGATAACTCTCTTATGATGCACAACTAGTGACGTATCGCATCTGGCAGACTGTCACAGCAACAAAATAATGTAAAACGGTGTAAGAAACTGGCAGGAATAACTATGACACTCCTGAGCTAGCGAATGCATCATCACGTAAAGTATGGTATCAGTAAATTTGAGTACTCACTGCCAGGAGTAACGATAACTCTCTTACGATACACAGCTAGTGACGTATGGGTTGTGGCAGACTGGCCACAGTAACAGAATATTGTAAAATGTGGTTAGAAACTGGCAGGAATAACGATGACCCTCCTTAGTTAGCGAATACAGCGTCACCAAGAGTATTACACCAGTAAATTCGAGTAGTAACTGGCAGGAGTAACGATAACTCTCTTACGATACACAATTAGTGACGTATCGCTCCTTGCAGACTGGCCACCGTAAAAAAATAAATAAAATATGGTAAGAAACTGGCAGGAATAACTATGACTTTCCTGAGGTAGCCAATGCCACGTCACCAAGAGTATTACAATACCAAATTTGAGTGGTCACTGGCAGGAGTAACGATAACTCTCATCATAATACAAAACTGGTGACGTATCGCTTCTTGCAGACTGGCCACAATAACAAATAATGTGAAACTGGGTGAGCAACCCTGACCAGTAACTATGACTCTCTTAAAGTAGCCAATGCCTCGTCACCACGGTTATTGTGTGAGTAATCTCGAGTAAAACCTGGCAGGAGTAACGATTAAGCTCTTAAGATACACAACTAGTGACATAACACTTCTGACAGGCTGGCCACAGTAACAAAATGATGTCAAATGGAGTAAGTAACTTGCAGGAATTGCTATGACCATCCTCAGGTAGCCAATGCCTCGATACCAAAAGTATTGCATCAGTAAATTCGAGTACTCACTGGCAGGAGTAACGATAACTCTCTTATGATACACAACTAGTGACGTATCGCATCTGGCAGACTGTCACAGCAACAAAATAAAGTAAAACGGTGTAAGAAACTGGCAGGAATAACTATGACACTCCTGAGGTAGCGAATGCATCATCACGTAAAGTATGGTATCAGTAAATTTGAGTACTCACTGCCAGGAGTAACGATAACTCTCTTACGATACACAGCTAGTGACGTATGGCTTGTGGCAGACTGGCCACAGTAACAGAATATTGTAAAATGTGGTTAGAAACTGGCAGGAATAACGATGACCCTCCTTAGTTAGCGAATGCAGCGTCACCAAGAGTATTACACCAGTAAATTCGAGTAGTCACTGGCAGGAGTAACGATAACTCTCTTACGATACACAATTAGTGACGTATCGCTCCTTGCAGACTGGCCACCGTAAAAAAATAAATAAAATATGGTAAGAAACTGGCAGGAATAACTATGACTTTCCTGGGGTAGCCAATGCCACGTCACCAAGAGTATTACAATACCAAATTTGAGTGGTCACTGGCAGGAGTAACGATAACTCTCATCATAATACAAAACTGGTGACGTATCGCTTCTTGCAGACTGGCCACAATAACAAATAATGTGAAACTGGGTGAGCAACCCTGACCAGTAACTATGACTCTCTTAAGGTAGCCAATGCCTCGTCACCACGGTTATTGTATGAGTAATCTCGAGTGAAACCTGGCAGGAGTAACGATTAAGCTCTTTAGATACACAACTAGTGACATAACACTTCTGACAGGCTGGCCGCAGTAACAAAATGATGTGAAATGGAGTAAGTAACTTGCAGGAATTGCTATGACCATCCTCAGGTAGCCAATGCCTCGATACCAAAAGTATTGCATCAGTAAATTCGAGTACTCACTGGCAGGAGTAACGATAACTCTCTTATGATGCACAACTAATGACGTATCGCATCTGGCAGACTGTCACAGCAACAAAATAATGTAAAACGGTGTAAGAAACTGGCAGGAATAACTATGACACTCCTGAGGTAGCGAATGCATCAACACGTAAAGTATGGTATCAGTAAATTTGAGTACTCACTGCCAGGAGTAACGATAACTCTCTTACGATACACAGCTAGTGACGTATGGCTTGTGGCAGACTGGCCACAGTAACAGAATATTGTAAAATGTGGTTAGAAACTGGCAGGAATAACGATGACCCTCCTTAGTTAGCGAATGCAGCGTCACCAAGAGTATTACACCAGTAAATTCGAGTAGTAACTGGCAGGAGTAACGATAACTCTCTTACGATACACAATTAGTGACGTATCGCTCCTTGCAGACTGGCCACCGTAAAAAAATAAATAAAATATGGTAAGAAACTGGCAGGAATAACTATGACTTTCCTGAGGTAGCCAATGCCACGTCACCAAGAGTATTACAATACCAAATTTGAGTGGTCACTGGCAGGAGTAACGATAACTCTCATCATAATACAAAACTGGTGACGTATCGCTTCTTGCAGACTGGCCACAATAACAAATAATGTGAAACTGGGTGAGCAACCCTGACCAGTAACTATGACTCTCTTAAGGTAGCCAATGCCTCGTCACCACGGTTATTGTATGAGTAATCTCGAGTAAAACCTGGCAGGAGTAACGATTAAGCTCTTAAGATACACAACTAGTGACATAACACTTCTGACAGGCTGGCCACAGTAACAAAATGATGTCAAATGGAGTAAGTAACTTGCAGGAATTGCTATGACCATCCTCAGGCAGCCAATGCCTCGATACCAAAAGTATTGCATCAGTAAATTCGAGTACTCACTGGCAGGAGTAACGATAACTCTCTTATGATACACAACTAGTGACGTATCGCATCTGGCAGACTGTCACAGCAACAAAATAATGTAAAACGGTGTAAGAAACTGGCAGGAATAACTATGACACTCCTGAGGTAGCGAATGCATCATCACGTAAATTATGGTATCAGTAAATTTGAGTACTCACTGCCAAGAGTAACGATAACTCTCTTACGATACACAGCTAGTGACGTATGGCTTGTGGCAGACTGGCCACAGTAACAGAATAATGTAAAATGTGGTTAGAAACTGGCAGGAATAACGATGACCCTCCTTAGTTAGCGAATGCAGCGTCACCAAGAGTATTACACCAGTAAATTCGAGTAGTCACTGGCAGGAGTAACGATAACTCTCTTACGATACACAATTA
>NW_026046127.1:0-31579 GCF_023864275.1 Schistocerca cancellata
GGACTTACCAAGTTTCCTGGGACGCTTGTTGCAACGTGCCTCGGTAGCGCAGTAGGTAGCGCGTAAGTCTCATAATCTTAAGGTCGTGAGTTCGATCCTCACCCGGGGCATTTAATTTGCTGTACATCATGGCTGAATTAACGGCGCTGCTGTTGCTAGGGAACGAACTTAATTGTCGTTTGTTATCCCCAAGGAGTCCACGCCTCAGCGTAAAAATGTTTACTTCCAATTATGGCAAGGTACAACTTTGATCTTTCTCCTCCCCTGTTATGAGTAAAATATGATGCAAACAGCAATGAATAGTCAGTTTCGAGCTGTGCGCCATGCCAGTCTGCACGCACAAATACGCTCGCAAACAGAGAGCACCACTGAGTCCGGATTCAGCACGAAATGCGGGAGGAGAGGGAGTAAATCTCACGTTTACCGAGCAAATCCGGTGTGGTCTAGTGGCTAGGATACCTGGCTTTCACCCAGGAGGCCCGGGTTCGATTCCCGGTACCGGAAGAGAAGTTTTTGCGCACACGTCCCTCCATGTTTTGGCCTTCCAACCTTCGTTTGTCGCCCTCCTTCCGGAGCTTCAACCGAACGTAATCGGGGAAAACAGGCACAAGATGCAATTACTGTCAGCACCGGGATAAAGGCAGAAGAGGCACTAGTCCGCTGTTGGGCTGCTACCAGCGTCAGTGGGAAGTCGGTGAAGTGGCCAGTTGCGCCAGAAGCCAGCAATTACCGTAGTACGCCTACACACGCGTTCCAATTATTCACATTGCTTGCAGCCGCTCCACCCACAACGGGCATGAGCCCGGATAGCTCAGTCGGTAGAGCATTAGGCTTTTAATCTAAGGGTCCAGGGTTCGAGTCCCTGTCCGGGCGAAGATTTTTAACGCTTCCGTAATGGCTCGTCTCGTAGCGCTGGTAGCCCTGCCGTAATCAGTGCACAGAGTTCGTTTCCTGTCAACATTCTGCGCAGACCGGTTAGATTTTTCACGATTCGAGGGAAGCTTCAGATACGAGCAGTCGTGGCCGAGTGGTTAAGGCGTCTGACTAGAAATCAGATTCCCTCTGGGAGCGTAGGTTCGAGTCCTACCGACTGCGTCCGTTTTTCTTTTCTTTTTTTCTTTAGGAAGGAGGAGCAGAAAATTTCGCGGTTTGCCTGTCGTTTTGGTACCTCGCCACACCTCACCTCTCACAGTCGTTTATAGCGCCTGTCCTTTTGATAAGGGCGAATTCCAAGCGTCAGCTTTCGCGTCAGCCGAGCAAAGTCGGGACAAGTCGGGACATACTACAGGATGGCCTGCGTGGAGCAACGACGGAAAGAAAACGTTAATTTAACAGCACGTGGCTCACATACTCATACGCAAAAAGTTTCGCCCGTTGCGGTGGCCGGGAATCGAACCCGGATCAACTGCTTGGAAGGCAACTATGCTCACCATTACACCACCACCGCACAGCCGCTGCTCGCAACGCCGCGCTGTGTCGGCTTCCCGCCCGCCGCCAGCGGCCCACGGTGATAGTAGCTGTAGGCGCTTTACGAGGTAGGAGGGTGCATCCACACGCATTCGGGTAGCGCCTCCACGCACGCTGCGTCTTTGGGCAAGACTCGTCGCCGCGGCCGCAACGTTACTCACACGATAGTGATGAGCGGTCGCTATAAGGCAGTGTAGTGGGGGACTCCGCGTGTGTAGCACTTTTTTCGGTCGTATCCGACGTCGCTGGGTGGCAATCCCACTTTCCCTGCAGACAGCTGCTCGGGAATATGCTCGGCAAGCACGGACGGCATCGGACGTCCGCCCCCAACAAGTGCAACTAACAAAATGAGAACAACAACTAAAAAAGTGGTAGGTTGTTCGCCTACCACGCGGGCGGCCCGGCTTCGATTCCCGGCCGATGCATCGTTTTGCTGTTCTCGCTATAATGCCGCCGCGCCGATTGCCCGCTTGAGCTGCGTCAGCCTCAGGAATGTGTAGCAGGATTCGCTGTGAGAAGAACCAAACACGCAGCACGCAAGAGGCCGTACTTGGACGGTCGCGTGCTATTTCTGAACTCTAGCGTCGGCCTGGCCCTACAGGCCGCTGTGTCCAGGTGCCGCAAGGGCGATGTACTGTTACCTCAGGCAGTGCTGCTTTCCGTTGAAAAAGCTGCGGCAGCAGTTTAATCTAGCCAGTCGGGAAAGCACGTGTAGCAACACAGCAGATTCTTGAGAAAGCGCAAACTGTCTGTCTCTAATATGTGGGACTTACCAAGTTTCCTGGGACGCTTGTTGCAACGTGCCTCGGTAGCGCAGTAGGTAGCGCGTAAGTCTCATAATCTTAAGGTCGTGAGTTCGATCCTCACCCGGGGCATTTAATTTGCTGTACATCATGGCTGAATTAACGGCGCTGCTGTTGCTAGGGAACGAACTTAATTGTCGTTTGTTATCCCCAAGGAGTCCACGCCTCAGCGTAAAAATGTTTACTTCCAATTATGGCAAGGTACAACTTTGATCTTTCTCCTCCCCTGTTATGAGTAAAATATGATGCAAACAGCAATGAATAGTCAGTTTCGAGCTGTGCGCCATGCCAGTCTGCACGCACAAATACGCTCGCAAACAGAGAGCACCACTGAGTCCGGATTCAGCACGAAATGCGGGAGGAGAGGGAGTAAATCTCACGTTTACCGAGCAAATCCGGTGTGGTCTAGTGGCTAGGATACCTGGCTTTCACCCAGGAGGCCCGGGTTCGATTCCCGGTACCGGAAGAGAAGTTTTTGCGCACACGTCCCTCCATGTTTTGGCCTTCCAACCTTCGTTTGTCGCCCTCCTTCCGGAGCTTCAACCGAACGTAATCGGGGAAAACAGGCACAAGATGCAATTACTGTCAGCACCGGGATAAAGGCAGAAGAGGCACTAGTCCGCTGTTGGGCTGCTACCAGCGTCAGTGGGAAGTCGGTGAAGTGGCCAGTTGCGCCAGAAGCCAGCAATTACCGTAGTACGCCTACACACGCGTTCCAATTATTCACATTGCTTGCAGCCGCTCCACCCACAACGGGCATGAGCCCGGATAGCTCAGTCGGTAGAGCATTAGGCTTTTAATCTAAGGGTCCAGGGTTCGAGTCCCTGTCCGGGCGAAGATTTTTAACGCTTCCGTAATGGCTCGTCTCGTAGCGCTGGTAGCCCTGCCGTAATCAGTGCACAGAGTTCGTTTCCTGTCAACATTCTGCGCAGACCGGTTAGATTTTTCACGATTCGAGGGAAGCTTCAGATACGAGCAGTCGTGGCCGAGTGGTTAAGGCGTCTGACTAGAAATCAGATTCCCTCTGGGAGCGTAGGTTCGAGTCCTACCGACTGCGTCCGTTTTTCTTTTCTTTTTTTCTTTAGGAAGGAGGAGCAGAAAATTTCGCGGTTTGCCTGTCGTTTTGGTACCTCGCCACACCTCACCTCTCACAGTCGTTTATAGCGCCTGTCCTTTTGATAAGGGCGAATTCCAAGCGTCAGCTTTCGCGTCAGCCGAGCAAAGTCGGGACAAGTCGGGACATACTACAGGATGGCCTGCGTGGAGCAACGACGGAAAGAAAACGTTAATTTAACAGCACGTGGCTCACATACTCATACGCAAAAAGTTTCGCCCGTTGCGGTGGCCGGGAATCGAACCCGGATCAACTGCTTGGAAGGCAACTATGCTCACCATTACACCACCACCGCACAGCCGCTGCTCGCAACGCCGCGCTGTGTCGGCTTCCCGCCCGCCGCCAGCGGCCCACGGTGATAGTAGCTGTAGGCGCTTTACGAGGTAGGAGGGTGCATCCACACGCATTCGGGTAGCGCCTCCACGCACGCTGCGTCTTTGGGCAAGACTCGTCGCCGCGGCCGCAACGTTACTCACACGATAGTGATGAGCGGTCGCTATAAGGCAGTGTAGTGGGGGACTCCGCGTGTGTAGCACTTTTTTCGGTCGTATCCGACGTCGCTGGGTGGCAATCCCACTTTCCCTGCAGACAGCTGCTCGGGAATATGCTCGGCAAGCACGGACGTCATCGGACGTCCGCCCCCAACAAGTGCAACTAACAAAATGAGAACAACAACTAAAAAAGTGGTAGGTTGTTCGCCTACCACGCGGGCGGCCCGGCTTCGATTCCCGGCCGATGCATCGTTTTGCTGTTCTCGCTATAATGCCGCCGCGCCGATTGCCCGCTTGAGCTGCGTCAGCCTCAGGAATGTGTAGCAGGATTCGCTGTGAGAAGAACCAAACACGCAGCACGCAAGAGGCCGTACTTGGACGGTCGCGTGCTATTTCTGAACTCTAGCGTCGGCCTGGCCCTACAGGCCGCTGTGTCCAGGTGCCGCAAGGGCGATGTACTGTTACCTCAGGCAGTGCTGCTTTCCGTTGAAAAAGCTGCGGCAGCAGTTTAATCTAGCCAGTCGGGAAAGCACGTGTAGCAACACAGCAGATTCTTGAGAAAGCGCAAACTGTCTGTCTCTAATATGTGGGACTTACCAAGTTTCCTGGGACGCTTGTTGCAACGTGCCTCGGTAGCGCAGTAGGTAGCGCGTAAGTCTCATAATCTTAAGGTCGTGAGTTCGATCCTCACCCGGGGCATTTAATTTGCTGTACATCATGGCTGAATTAACGGCGCTGCTGTTGCTAGGGAACGAACTTAATTGTCGTTTGTTATCCCCAAGGAGTCCACGCCTCAGCGTAAAAATGTTTACTTCCAATTATGGCAAGGTACAACTTTGATCTTTCTCCTCCCCTGTTATGAGTAAAATATGATGCAAACAGCAATGAATAGTCAGTTTCGAGCTGTGCGCCATGCCAGTCTGCACGCACAAATACGCTCGCAAACAGAGAGCACCACTGAGTCCGGATTCAGCACGAAATGCGGGAGGAGAGGGAGTAAATCTCACGTTTACCGAGCAAATCCGGTGTGGTCTAGTGGCTAGGATACCTGGCTTTCACCCAGGAGGCCCGGGTTCGATTCCCGGTACCGGAAGAGAAGTTTTTGCGCACACGTCCCTCCATGTTTTGGCCTTCCAACCTTCGTTTGTCGCCCTCCTTCCGGAGCTTCAACCGAACGTAATCGGGGAAAACAGGCACAAGATGCAATTACTGTCAGCACCGGGATAAAGGCAGAAGAGGCACTAGTCCGCTGTTGGGCTGCTACCAGCGTCAGTGGGAAGTCGGTGAAGTGGCCAGTTGCGCCAGAAGCCAGCAATTACCGTAGTACGCCTACACACGCGTTCCAATTATTCACATTGCTTGCAGCCGCTCCACCCACAACGGGCATGAGCCCGGATAGCTCAGTCGGTAGAGCATTAGGCTTTTAATCTAAGGGTCCAGGGTTCGAGTCCCTGTCCGGGCGAAGATTTTTAACGCTTCCGTAATGGCTCGTCTCGTAGCGCTGGTAGCCCTGCCGTAATCAGTGCACAGAGTTCGTTTCCTGTCAACATTCTGCGCAGACCGGTTAGATTTTTCACGATTCGAGGGAAGCTTCAGATACGAGCAGTCGTGGCCGAGTGGTTAAGGCGTCTGACTAGAAATCAGATTCCCTCTGGGAGCGTAGGTTCGAGTCCTACCGACTGCGTCCGTTTTTCTTTTCTTTTTTTCTTTAGGAAGGAGGAGCAGAAAATTTCGCGGTTTGCCTGTCGTTTTGGTACCTCGCCACACCTCACCTCTCACAGTCGTTTATAGCGCCTGTCCTTTTGATAAGGGCGAATTCCAAGCGTCAGCTTTCGCGTCAGCCGAGCAAAGTCGGGACAAGTCGGGACATACTACAGGATGGCCTGCGTGGAGCAACGACGGAAAGAAAACGTTAATTTAACAGCACGTGGCTCACATACTCATACGCAAAAAGTTTCGCCCGTTGCGGTGGCCGGGAATCGAACCCGGATCAACTGCTTGGAAGGCAACTATGCTCACCATTACACCACCACCGCACAGCCGCTGCTCGCAACGCCGCGCTGTGTCGGCTTCCCGCCCGCCGCCAGCGGCCCACGGTGATAGTAGCTGTAGGCGCTTTACGAGGTAGGAGGGTGCATCCACACGCATTCGGGTAGCGCCTCCACGCACGCTGCGTCTTTGGGCAAGACTCGTCGCCGCGGCCGCAACGTTACTCACACGATAGTGATGAGCGGTCGCTATAAGGCAGTGTAGTGGGGGACTCCGCGTGTGTAGCACTTTTTTCGGTCGTATCCGACGTCGCTGGGTGGCAATCCCACTTTCCCTGCAGACAGCTGCTCGGGAATATGCTCGGCAAGCACGGACGTCATCGGACGTCCGCCCCCAACAAGTGCAACTAACAAAATGAGAACAACAACTAAAAAAGTGGTAGGTTGTTCGCCTACCACGCGGGCGGCCCGGCTTCGATTCCCGGCCGATGCATCGTTTTGCTGTTCTCGCTATAATGCCGCCGCGCCGATTGCCCGCTTGAGCTGCGTCAGCCTCAGGAATGTGTAGCAGGATTCGCTGTGAGAAGAACCAAACACGCAGCACGCAAGAGGCCGTACTTGGACGGTCGCGTGCTATTTCTGAACTCTAGCGTCGGCCTGGCCCTACAGGCCGCTGTGTCCAGGTGCCGCAAGGGCGATGTACTGTTACCTCAGGCAGTGCTGCTTTCCGTTGAAAAAGCTGCGGCAGCAGTTTAATCTAGCCAGTCGGGAAAGCACGTGTAGCAACACAGCAGATTCTTGAGAAAGCGCAAACTGTCTGTCTCTAATATGTGGGACTTACCAAGTTTCCTGGGACGCTTGTTGCAACGTGCCTCGGTAGCGCAGTAGGTAGCGCGTAAGTCTCATAATCTTAAGGTCGTGAGTTCGATCCTCACCCAGGGCATTTAATTTGCTGTACATCATGGCTGAATTAACGGCGCTGCTGTTGCTAGGGAACGAACTTAATTGTCGTTTGTTATCCCCAAGGAGTCCACGCCTCAGCGTAAAAATGTTTACTTCCAATTATGGCAAGGTACAACTTTGATCTTTCTCCTCCCCTGTTATGAGTAAAATATGATGCAAACAGCAATGAATAGTCAGTTTCGAGCTGTGCGCCATGCCAGTCTGCACGCACAAATACGCTCGCAAACAGAGAGCACCACTGAGTCCGGATTCAGCACGAAATGCGGGAGGAGAGGGAGTAAATCTCACGTTTACCGAGCAAATCCGGTGTGGTCTAGTGGCTAGGATACCTGGCTTTCACCCAGGAGGCCCGGGTTCGATTCCCGGTACCGGAAGAGAAGTTTTTGCGCACACGTCCCTCCATGTTTTGGCCTTCCAACCTTCGTTTGTCGCCCTCCTTCCGGAGCTTCAACCGAACGTAATCGGGGAAAACAGGCACAAGATGCAATTACTGTCAGCACCGGGATAAAGGCAGAAGAGGCACTAGTCCGCTGTTGGGCTGCTACCAGCGTCAGTGGGAAGTCGGTGAAGTGGCCAGTTGCGCCAGAAGCCAGCAATTACCGTAGTACGCCTACACACGCGTTCCAATTATTCACATTGCTTGCAGCCGCTCCACCCACAACGGGCATGAGCCCGGATAGCTCAGTCGGTAGAGCATTAGGCTTTTAACCTAAGGGTCCAGGGTTCGAGTCCCTGTCCGGGCGAAGATTTTTAACGCTTCCGTAATGGCTCGTCTCGTAGCGCTGGTAGCCCTGCCGTAATCAGTGCACAGAGTTCGTTTCCTGTCAACATTCGGCGCAGACCGGTTAGATTTTTCACGATTCGAGGGAAGCTTCAGATACGAGCAGTCGTGGCCGAGTGGTTAAGGCGTCTGACTAGAAATCAGATTCCCTCTGGGAGCGTAGGTTCGAGTCCTACCGACTGCGTCCGTTTTTCTTTTCTTTTTTTCTTTAGGAAGGAGGAGCAGAAAATTTCGCGGTTTGCCTGTCGTTTTGGTACCTCGCCACACCTCACCTCTCACAGTCGTTTATAGCGCCTGTCCTTTTGATAAGGGCGAATTCCAAGCGTCAGCTTTCGCGTCAGCCGAGCAAAGTCGGGACAAGTCGGGACATACTACAGGATGGCCTGCGTGGAGCAACGACGGAAAGAAAACGTTAATTTAACAGCACGTGGCTCACATACTCATACGCAAAAAGTTTCGCCCGTTGCGGTGGCCGGGAATCGAACCCGGATCAACTGCTTGGAAGGCAACTATGCTCACCATTACACCACCACCGCACAGCCGCTGCTCGCAACGCCGCGCTGTGTCGGCTTCCCGCCCGCCGCCAGCGGCCCACGGTGATAGTAGCTGTAGGCGCTTTACGAGGTAGGAGGGTGCATCCACACGCATTCGGGTAGCGCCTCCACGCACGCTGCGTCTTTGGGCAAGACTCGTCGCCGCGGCCGCAACGTTACTCACACGATAGTGATGAGCGGTCGCTATAAGGCAGTGTAGTGGGGGACTCCGCGTGTGTAGCACTTTTTTCGGTCGTATCCGACGTCGCTGGGTGGCAATCCCACTTTCCCTGCAGACAGCTGCTCGGGAATATGCTCGGCAAGCACGGACGGCATCGGACGTCCGCCCCCAACAAGTGCAACTAACAAAATGAGAACAACAACTAAAAAAGTGGTAGGTTGTTCGCCTACCACGCGGGCGGCCCGGCTTCGATTCCCGGCCGATGCATCGTTTTGCTGTTCTCGCTATAATGCCGCCGCGCCGATTGCCCGCTTGAGCTGCGTCAGCCTCAGGAATGTGTAGCAGGATTCGCTGTGAGAAGAACCAAACACGCAGCACGCAAGAGGCCGTACTTGGACGGTCGCGTGCTATTTCTGAACTCTAGCGTCGGCCTGGCCCTACAGGCCGCTGTGTCCAGGTGCCGCAAGGGCGATGTACTGTTACCTCAGGCAGTGCTGCTTTCCGTTGAAAAAGCTGCGGCAGCAGTTTAATCTAGCCAGTCGGGAAAGCACGTGTAGCAACACAGCAGATTCTTGAGAAAGCGCAAACTGTCTATCTCTAATATGTGGGACTTACCAAGTTTCCTGGGACGCTTGTTGCAACGTGCCTCGGTAGCGCAGTAGGTAGCGCGTAAGTCTCATAATCTTAAGGTCGTGAGTTCGATCCTCACCCGGGGCATTTAATTTGCTGTACATCATGGCTGAATTAACGGCGCTGCTGTTGCTAGGGAACGAACTTAATTGTCGTTTGTTATCCCCAAGGAGTCCACGCCTCAGCGTAAAAATGTTTACTTCCAATTATGGCAAGGTACAACTTTGATCTTTCTCCTCCCCTGTTATGAGTAAAATATGATGCAAACAGCAATGAATAGTCAGTTTCGAGCTGTGCGCCATGCCAGTCTGCACGCACAAATACGCTCGCAAACAGAGAGCACCACTGAGTCCGGATTCAGCACGAAATGCGGGAGGAGAGGGAGTAAATCTCACGTTTACCGAGCAAATCCGGTGTGGTCTAGTGGCTAGGATACCTGGCTTTCACCCAGGAGGCCCGGGTTCGATTCCCGGTACCGGAAGAGAAGTTTTTGCGCACACGTCCCTCCATGTTTTGGCCTTCCAACCTTCGTTTGTCGCCCTCCTTCCGGAGCTTCAACCGAACGTAATCGGGGAAAACAGGCACAAGATGCAATTACTGTCAGCACCGGGATAAAGGCAGAAGAGGCACTAGTCCGCTGTTGGGCTGCTACCAGCGTCAGTGGGAAGTCGGTGAAGTGGCCAGTTGCGCCAGAAGCCAGCAATTACCGTAGTACGCCTACACACGCGTTCCAATTATTCACATTGCTTGCAGCCGCTCCACCCACAACGGGCATGAGCCCGGATAGCTCAGTCGGTAGAGCATTAGGCTTTTAACCTAAGGGTCCAGGGTTCGAGTCCCTGTCCGGGCGAAGATTTTTAACGCTTCCGTAATGGCTCGTCTCGTAGCGCTGGTAGCCCTGCCGTAATCAGTGCACAGAGTTCGTTTCCTGTCAACATTCGGCGCAGACCGGTTAGATTTTTCACGATTCGAGGGAAGCTTCAGATACGAGCAGTCGTGGCCGAGTGGTTAAGGCGTCTGACTAGAAATCAGATTCCCTCTGGGAGCGTAGGTTCGAGTCCTACCGACTGCGTCCGTTTTTCTTTTCTTTTTTTCTTTAGGAAGGAGGAGCAGAAAATTTCGCGGTTTGCCTGTCGTTTTGGTACCTCGCCACACCTCACCTCTCACAGTCGTTTATAGCGCCTGTCCTTTTGATAAGGGCGAATTCCAAGCGTCAGCTTTCGCGTCAGCCGAGCAAAGTCGGGACAAGTCGGGACATACTACAGGATGGCCTGCGTGGAGCAACGACGGAAAGAAAACGTTAATTTAACAGCACGTGGCTCACATACTCATACGCAAAAAGTTTCGCCCGTTGCGGTGGCCGGGAATCGAACCCGGATCAACTGCTTGGAAGGCAACTATGCTCACCATTACACCACCACCGCACAGCCGCTGCTCGCAACGCCGCGCTGTGTCGGCTTCCCGCCCGCCGCCAGCGGCCCACGGTGATAGTAGCTGTAGGCGCTTTACGAGGTAGGAGGGTGCATCCACACGCATTCGGGTAGCGCCTCCACGCACGCTGCGTCTTTGGGCAAGACTCGTCGCCGCGGCCGCAACGTTACTCACACGATAGTGATGAGCGGTCGCTATAAGGCAGTGTAGTGGGGGACTCCGCGTGTGTAGCACTTTTTTCGGTCGTATCCGACGTCGCTGGGTGGCAATCCCACTTTCCCTGCAGACAGCTGCTCGGGAATATGCTCGGCAAGCACGGACGGCATCGGACGTCCGCCCCCAACAAGTGCAACTAACAAAATGAGAACAACAACTAAAAAAGTGGTAGGTTGTTCGCCTACCACGCGGGCGGCCCGGCTTCGATTCCCGGCCGATGCATCGTTTTGCTGTTCTCGCTATAATGCCGCCGCGCCGATTGCCCGCTTGAGCTGCGTCAGCCTCAGGAATGTGTAGCAGGATTCGCTGTGAGAAGAACCAAACACGCAGCACGCAAGAGGCCGTACTTGGACGGTCGCGTGCTATTTCTGAACTCTAGCGTCGGCCTGGCCCTACAGGCCGCTGTGTCCAGGTGCCGCAAGGGCGATGTACTGTTACCTCAGGCAGTGCTGCTTTCCGTTGAAAAAGCTGCGGCAGCAGTTTAATCTAGCCAGTCGGGAAAGCACGTGTAGCAACACAGCAGATTCTTGAGAAAGCGCAAACTGTCTATCTCTAATATGTGGGACTTACCAAGTTTCCTGGGACGCTTGTTGCAACGTGCCTCGGTAGCGCAGTAGGTAGCGCGTAAGTCTCATAATCTTAAGGTCGTGAGTTCGATCCTCACCCGGGGCATTTAATTTGCTGTACATCATGGCTGAATTAACGGCGCTGCTGTTGCTAGGGAACGAACTTAATTGTCGTTTGTTATCCCCAAGGAGTCCACGCCTCAGCGTAAAAATGTTTACTTCCAATTATGGCAAGGTACAACTTTGATCTTTCTCCTCCCCTGTTATGAGTAAAATATGATGCAAACAGCAATGAATAGTCAGTTTCGAGCTGTGCGCCATGCCAGTCTGCACGCACAAATACGCTCGCAAACAGAGAGCACCACTGAGTCCGGATTCAGCACGAAATGCGGGAGGAGAGGGAGTAAATCTCACGTTTACCGAGCAAATCCGGTGTGGTCTAGTGGCTAGGATACCTGGCTTTCACCCAGGAGGCCCGGGTTCGATTCCCGGTACCGGAAGAGAAGTTTTTGCGCACACGTCCCTCCATGTTTTGGCCTTCCAACCTTCGTTTGTCGCCCTCCTTCCGGAGCTTCAACCGAACGTAATCGGGGAAAACAGGCACAAGATGCAATTACTGTCAGCACCGGGATAAAGGCAGAAGAGGCACTAGTCCGCTGTTGGGCTGCTACCAGCGTCAGTGGGAAGTCGGTGAAGTGGCCAGTTGCGCCAGAAGCCAGCAATTACCGTAGTACGCCTACACACGCGTTCCAATTATTCACATTGCTTGCAGCCGCTCCACCCACAACGGGCATGAGCCCGGATAGCTCAGTCGGTAGAGCATTAGGCTTTTAACCTAAGGGTCCAGGGTTCGAGTCCCTGTCCGGGCGAAGATTTTTAACGCTTCCGTAATGGCTCGTCTCGTAGCGCTGGTAGCCCTGCCGTAATCAGTGCACAGAGTTCGTTTCCTGTCAACATTCGGCGCAGACCGGTTAGATTTTTCACGATTCGAGGGAAGCTTCAGATACGAGCAGTCGTGGCCGAGTGGTTAAGGCGTCTGACTAGAAATCAGATTCCCTCTGGGAGCGTAGGTTCGAGTCCTACCGACTGCGTCCGTTTTTCTTTTCTTTTTTTCTTTAGGAAGGAGGAGCAGAAAATTTCGCGGTTTGCCTGTCGTTTTGGTACCTCGCCACACCTCACCTCTCACAGTCGTTTATAGCGCCTGTCCTTTTGATAAGGGCGAATTCCAAGCGTCAGCTTTCGCGTCAGCCGAGCAAAGTCGGGACAAGTCGGGACATACTACAGGATGGCCTGCGTGGAGCAACGACGGAAAGAAAACGTTAATTTAACAGCACGTGGCTCACATACTCATACGCAAAAAGTTTCGCCCGTTGCGGTGGCCGGGAATCGAACCCGGATCAACTGCTTGGAAGGCAACTATGCTCACCATTACACCACCACCGCACAGCCGCTGCTCGCAACGCCGCGCTGTGTCGGCTTCCCGCCCGCCGCCAGCGGCCCACGGTGATAGTAGCTGTAGGCGCTTTACGAGGTAGGAGGGTGCATCCACACGCATTCGGGTAGCGCCTCCACGCACGCTGCGTCTTTGGGCAAGACTCGTCGCCGCGGCCGCAACGTTACTCACACGATAGTGATGAGCGGTCGCTATAAGGCAGTGTAGTGGGGGACTCCGCGTGTGTAGCACTTTTTTCGGTCGTATCCGACGTCGCTGGGTGGCAATCCCACTTTCCCTGCAGACAGCTGCTCGGGAATATGCTCGGCAAGCACGGACGGCATCGGACGTCCGCCCCCAACAAGTGCAACTAACAAAATGAGAACAACAACTAAAAAAGTGGTAGGTTGTTCGCCTACCACGCGGGCGGCCCGGCTTCGATTCCCGGCCGATGCATCGTTTTGCTGTTCTCGCTATAATGCCGCCGCGCCGATTGCCCGCTTGAGCTGCGTCAGCCTCAGGAATGTGTAGCAGGATTCGCTGTGAGAAGAACCAAACACGCAGCACGCAAGAGGCCGTACTTGGACGGTCGCGTGCTATTTCTGAACTCTAGCGTCGGCCTGGCCCTACAGGCCGCTGTGTCCAGGTGCCGCAAGGGCGATGTACTGTTACCTCAGGCAGTGCTGCTTTCCGTTGAAAAAGCTGCGGCAGCAGTTTAATCTAGCCAGTCGGGAAAGCACGTGTAGCAACACAGCAGATTCTTGAGAAAGCGCAAACTGTCTATCTCTAATATGTGGGACTTACCAAGTTTCCTGGGACGCTTGTTGCAACGTGCCTCGGTAGCGCAGTAGGTAGCGCGTAAGTCTCATAATCTTAAGGTCGTGAGTTCGATCCTCACCCGGGGCATTTAATTTGCTGTACATCATGGCTGAATTAACGGCGCTGCTGTTGCTAGGGAACGAACTTAATTGTCGTTTGTTATCCCCAAGGAGTCCACGCCTCAGCGTAAAAATGTTTACTTCCAATTATGGCAAGGTACAACTTTGATCTTTCTCCTCCCCTGTTATGAGTAAAATATGATGCAAACAGCAATGAATAGTCAGTTTCGAGCTGTGCGCCATGCCAGTCTGCACGCACAAATACGCTCGCAAACAGAGAGCACCACTGAGTCCGGATTCAGCACGAAATGCGGGAGGAGAGGGAGTAAATCTCACGTTTACCGAGCAAATCCGGTGTGGTCTAGTGGCTAGGATACCTGGCTTTCACCCAGGAGGCCCGGGTTCGATTCCCGGTACCGGAAGAGAAGTTTTTGCGCACACGTCCCTCCATGTTTTGGCCTTCCAACCTTCGTTTGTCGCCCTCCTTCCGGAGCTTCAACCGAACGTAATCGGGGAAAACAGGCACAAGATGCAATTACTGTCAGCACCGGGATAAAGGCAGAAGAGGCACTAGTCCGCTGTTGGGCTGCTACCAGCGTCAGTGGGAAGTCGGTGAAGTGGCCAGTTGCGCCAGAAGCCAGCAATTACCGTAGTACGCCTACACACGCGTTCCAATTATTCACATTGCTTGCAGCCGCTCCACCCACAACGGGCATGAGCCCGGATAGCTCAGTCGGTAGAGCATTAGGCTTTTAATCTAAGGGTCCAGGGTTCGAGTCCCTGTCCGGGCGAAGATTTTTAACGCTTCCGTAATGGCTCGTCTCGTAGCGCTGGTAGCCCTGCCGTAATCAGTGCACAGAGTTCGTTTCCTGTCAACATTCTGCGCAGACCGGTTAGATTTTTCACGATTCGAGGGAAGCTTCAGATACGAGCAGTCGTGGCCGAGTGGTTAAGGCGTCTGACTAGAAATCAGATTCCCTCTGGGAGCGTAGGTTCGAGTCCTACCGACTGCGTCCGTTTTTCTTTTCTTTTTTTCTTTAGGAAGGAGGAGCAGAAAATTTCGCGGTTTGCCTGTCGTTTTGGTACCTCGCCACACCTCACCTCTCACAGTCGTTTATAGCGCCTGTCCTTTTGATAAGGGCGAATTCCAAGCGTCAGCTTTCGCGTCAGCCGAGCAAAGTCGGGACAAGTCGGGACATACTACAGGATGGCCTGCGTGGAGCAACGACGGAAAGAAAACGTTAATTTAACAGCACGTGGCTCACATACTCATACGCAAAAAGTTTCGCCCGTTGCGGTGGCCGGGAATCGAACCCGGATCAACTGCTTGGAAGGCAACTATGCTCACCATTACACCACCACCGCACAGCCGCTGCTCGCAACGCCGCGCTGTGTCGGCTTCCCGCCCGCCGCCAGCGGCCCACGGTGATAGTAGCTGTAGGCGCTTTACGAGGTAGGAGGGTGCATCCACACGCATTCGGGTAGCGCCTCCACGCACGCTGCGTCTTTGGGCAAGACTCGTCGCCGCGGCCGCAACGTTACTCACACGATAGTGATGAGCGGTCGCTATAAGGCAGTGTAGTGGGGGACTCCGCGTGTGTAGCACTTTTTTCGGTCGTATCCGACGTCGCTGGGTGGCAATCCCACTTTCCCTGCAGACAGCTGCTCGGGAATATGCTCGGCAAGCACGGACGTCATCGGACGTCCGCCCCCAACAAGTGCAACTAACAAAATGAGAACAACAACTAAAAAAGTGGTAGGTTGTTCGCCTACCACGCGGGCGGCCCGGCTTCGATTCCCGGCCGATGCATCGTTTTGCTGTTCTCGCTATAATGCCGCCGCGCCGATTGCCCGCTTGAGCTGCGTCAGCCTCAGGAATGTGTAGCAGGATTCGCTGTGAGAAGAACCAAACACGCAGCACGCAAGAGGCCGTACTTGGACGGTCGCGTGCTATTTCTGAACTCTAGCGTCGGCCTGGCCCTACAGGCCGCTGTGTCCAGGTGCCGCAAGGGCGATGTACTGTTACCTCAGGCAGTGCTGCTTTCCGTTGAAAAAGCTGCGGCAGCAGTTTAATCTAGCCAGTCGGGAAAGCACGTGTAGCAACACAGCAGATTCTTGAGAAAGCGCAAACTGTCTGTCTCTAATATGTGGGACTTACCAAGTTTCCTGGGACGCTTGTTGCAACGTGCCTCGGTAGCGCAGTAGGTAGCGCGTAAGTCTCATAATCTTAAGGTCGTGAGTTCGATCCTCACCCGGGGCATTTAATTTGCTGTACATCATGGCTGAATTAACGGCGCTGCTGTTGCTAGGGAACGAACTTAATTGTCGTTTGTTATCCCCAAGGAGTCCACGCCTCAGCGTAAAAATGTTTACTTCCAATTATGGCAAGGTACAACTTTGATCTTTCTCCTCCCCTGTTATGAGTAAAATATGATGCAAACAGCAATGAATAGTCAGTTTCGAGCTGTGCGCCATGCCAGTCTGCACGCACAAATACGCTCGCAAACAGAGAGCACCACTGAGTCCGGATTCAGCACGAAATGCGGGAGGAGAGGGAGTAAATCTCACGTTTACCGAGCAAATCCGGTGTGGTCTAGTGGCTAGGATACCTGGCTTTCACCCAGGAGGCCCGGGTTCGATTCCCGGTACCGGAAGAGAAGTTTTTGCGCACACGTCCCTCCATGTTTTGGCCTTCCAACCTTCGTTTGTCGCCCTCCTTCCGGAGCTTCAACCGAACGTAATCGGGGAAAACAGGCACAAGATGCAATTACTGTCAGCACCGGGATAAAGGCAGAAGAGGCACTAGTCCGCTGTTGGGCTGCTACCAGCGTCAGTGGGAAGTCGGTGAAGTGGCCAGTTGCGCCAGAAGCCAGCAATTACCGTAGTACGCCTACACACGCGTTCCAATTATTCACATTGCTTGCAGCCGCTCCACCCACAACGGGCATGAGCCCGGATAGCTCAGTCGGTAGAGCATTAGGCTTTTAATCTAAGGGTCCAGGGTTCGAGTCCCTGTCCGGGCGAAGATTTTTAACGCTTCCGTAATGGCTCGTCTCGTAGCGCTGGTAGCCCTGCCGTAATCAGTGCACAGAGTTCGTTTCCTGTCAACATTCTGCGCAGACCGGTTAGATTTTTCACGATTCGAGGGAAGCTTCAGATACGAGCAGTCGTGGCCGAGTGGTTAAGGCGTCTGACTAGAAATCAGATTCCCTCTGGGAGCGTAGGTTCGAGTCCTACCGACTGCGTCCGTTTTTCTTTTCTTTTTTTCTTTAGGAAGGAGGAGCAGAAAATTTCGCGGTTTGCCTGTCGTTTTGGTACCTCGCCACACCTCACCTCTCACAGTCGTTTATAGCGCCTGTCCTTTTGATAAGGGCGAATTCCAAGCGTCAGCTTTCGCGTCAGCCGAGCAAAGTCGGGACAAGTCGGGACATACTACAGGATGGCCTGCGTGGAGCAACGACGGAAAGAAAACGTTAATTTAACAGCACGTGGCTCACATACTCATACGCAAAAAGTTTCGCCCGTTGCGGTGGCCGGGAATCGAACCCGGATCAACTGCTTGGAAGGCAACTATGCTCACCATTACACCACCACCGCACAGCCGCTGCTCGCAACGCCGCGCTGTGTCGGCTTCCCGCCCGCCGCCAGCGGCCCACGGTGATAGTAGCTGTAGGCGCTTTACGAGGTAGGAGGGTGCATCCACACGCATTCGGGTAGCGCCTCCACGCACGCTGCGTCTTTGGGCAAGACTCGTCGCCGCGGCCGCAACGTTACTCACACGATAGTGATGAGCGGTCGCTATAAGGCAGTGTAGTGGGGGACTCCGCGTGTGTAGCACTTTTTTCGGTCGTATCCGACGTCGCTGGGTGGCAATCCCACTTTCCCTGCAGACAGCTGCTCGGGAATATGCTCGGCAAGCACGGACGTCATCGGACGTCCGCCCCCAACAAGTGCAACTAACAAAATGAGAACAACAACTAAAAAAGTGGTAGGTTGTTCGCCTACCACGCGGGCGGCCCGGCTTCGATTCCCGGCCGATGCATCGTTTTGCTGTTCTCGCTATAATGCCGCCGCGCCGATTGCCCGCTTGAGCTGCGTCAGCCTCAGGAATGTGTAGCAGGATTCGCTGTGAGAAGAACCAAACACGCAGCACGCAAGAGGCCGTACTTGGACGGTCGCGTGCTATTTCTGAACTCTAGCGTCGGCCTGGCCCTACAGGCCGCTGTGTCCAGGTGCCGCAAGGGCGATGTACTGTTACCTCAGGCAGTGCTGCTTTCCGTTGAAAAAGCTGCGGCAGCAGTTTAATCTAGCCAGTCGGGAAAGCACGTGTAGCAACACAGCAGATTCTTGAGAAAGCGCAAACTGTCTGTCTCTAATATGTGGGACTTACCAAGTTTCCTGGGACGCTTGTTGCAACGTGCCTCGGTAGCGCAGTAGGTAGCGCGTAAGTCTCATAATCTTAAGGTCGTGAGTTCGATCCTCACCCAGGGCATTTAATTTGCTGTACATCATGGCTGAATTAACGGCGCTGCTGTTGCTAGGGAACGAACTTAATTGTCGTTTGTTATCCCCAAGGAGTCCACGCCTCAGCGTAAAAATGTTTACTTCCAATTATGGCAAGGTACAACTTTGATCTTTCTCCTCCCCTGTTATGAGTAAAATATGATGCAAACAGCAATGAATAGTCAGTTTCGAGCTGTGCGCCATGCCAGTCTGCACGCACAAATACGCTCGCAAACAGAGAGCACCACTGAGTCCGGATTCAGCACGAAATGCGGGAGGAGAGGGAGTAAATCTCACGTTTACCGAGCAAATCCGGTGTGGTCTAGTGGCTAGGATACCTGGCTTTCACCCAGGAGGCCCGGGTTCGATTCCCGGTACCGGAAGAGAAGTTTTTGCGCACACGTCCCTCCATGTTTTGGCCTTCCAACCTTCGTTTGTCGCCCTCCTTCCGGAGCTTCAACCGAACGTAATCGGGGAAAACAGGCACAAGATGCAATTACTGTCAGCACCGGGATAAAGGCAGAAGAGGCACTAGTCCGCTGTTGGGCTGCTACCAGCGTCAGTGGGAAGTCGGTGAAGTGGCCAGTTGCGCCAGAAGCCAGCAATTACCGTAGTACGCCTACACACGCGTTCCAATTATTCACATTGCTTGCAGCCGCTCCACCCACAACGGGCATGAGCCCGGATAGCTCAGTCGGTAGAGCATTAGGCTTTTAACCTAAGGGTCCAGGGTTCGAGTCCCTGTCCGGGCGAAGATTTTTAACGCTTCCGTAATGGCTCGTCTCGTAGCGCTGGTAGCCCTGCCGTAATCAGTGCACAGAGTTCGTTTCCTGTCAACATTCGGCGCAGACCGGTTAGATTTTTCACGATTCGAGGGAAGCTTCAGATACGAGCAGTCGTGGCCGAGTGGTTAAGGCGTCTGACTAGAAATCAGATTCCCTCTGGGAGCGTAGGTTCGAGTCCTACCGACTGCGTCCGTTTTTCTTTTCTTTTTTTCTTTAGGAAGGAGGAGCAGAAAATTTCGCGGTTTGCCTGTCGTTTTGGTACCTCGCCACACCTCACCTCTCACAGTCGTTTATAGCGCCTGTCCTTTTGATAAGGGCGAATTCCAAGCGTCAGCTTTCGCGTCAGCCGAGCAAAGTCGGGACAAGTCGGGACATACTACAGGATGGCCTGCGTGGAGCAACGACGGAAAGAAAACGTTAATTTAACAGCACGTGGCTCACATACTCATACGCAAAAAGTTTCGCCCGTTGCGGTGGCCGGGAATCGAACCCGGATCAACTGCTTGGAAGGCAACTATGCTCACCATTACACCACCACCGCACAGCCGCTGCTCGCAACGCCGCGCTGTGTCGGCTTCCCGCCCGCCGCCAGCGGCCCACGGTGATAGTAGCTGTAGGCGCTTTACGAGGTAGGAGGGTGCATCCACACGCATTCGGGTAGCGCCTCCACGCACGCTGCGTCTTTGGGCAAGACTCGTCGCCGCGGCCGCAACGTTACTCACACGATAGTGATGAGCGGTCGCTATAAGGCAGTGTAGTGGGGGACTCCGCGTGTGTAGCACTTTTTTCGGTCGTATCCGACGTCGCTGGGTGGCAATCCCACTTTCCCTGCAGACAGCTGCTCGGGAATATGCTCGGCAAGCACGGACGGCATCGGACGTCCGCCCCCAACAAGTGCAACTAACAAAATGAGAACAACAACTAAAAAAGTGGTAGGTTGTTCGCCTACCACGCGGGCGGCCCGGCTTCGATTCCCGGCCGATGCATCGTTTTGCTGTTCTCGCTATAATGCCGCCGCGCCGATTGCCCGCTTGAGCTGCGTCAGCCTCAGGAATGTGTAGCAGGATTCGCTGTGAGAAGAACCAAACACGCAGCACGCAAGAGGCCGTACTTGGACGGTCGCGTGCTATTTCTGAACTCTAGCGTCGGCCTGGCCCTACAGGCCGCTGTGTCCAGGTGCCGCAAGGGCGATGTACTGTTACCTCAGGCAGTGCTGCTTTCCGTTGAAAAAGCTGCGGCAGCAGTTTAATCTAGCCAGTCGGGAAAGCACGTGTAGCAACACAGCAGATTCTTGAGAAAGCGCAAACTGTCTATCTCTAATATGTGGGACTTACCAAGTTTCCTGGGACGCTTGTTGCAACGTGCCTCGGTAGCGCAGTAGGTAGCGCGTAAGTCTCATAATCTTAAGGTCGTGAGTTCGATCCTCACCCGGGGCATTTAATTTGCTGTACATCATGGCTGAATTAACGGCGCTGCTGTTGCTAGGGAACGAACTTAATTGTCGTTTGTTATCCCCAAGGAGTCCACGCCTCAGCGTAAAAATGTTTACTTCCAATTATGGCAAGGTACAACTTTGATCTTTCTCCTCCCCTGTTATGAGTAAAATATGATGCAAACAGCAATGAATAGTCAGTTTCGAGCTGTGCGCCATGCCAGTCTGCACGCACAAATACGCTCGCAAACAGAGAGCACCACTGAGTCCGGATTCAGCACGAAATGCGGGAGGAGAGGGAGTAAATCTCACGTTTACCGAGCAAATCCGGTGTGGTCTAGTGGCTAGGATACCTGGCTTTCACCCAGGAGGCCCGGGTTCGATTCCCGGTACCGGAAGAGAAGTTTTTGCGCACACGTCCCTCCATGTTTTGGCCTTCCAACCTTCGTTTGTCGCCCTCCTTCCGGAGCTTCAACCGAACGTAATCGGGGAAAACAGGCACAAGATGCAATTACTGTCAGCACCGGGATAAAGGCAGAAGAGGCACTAGTCCGCTGTTGGGCTGCTACCAGCGTCAGTGGGAAGTCGGTGAAGTGGCCAGTTGCGCCAGAAGCCAGCAATTACCGTAGTACGCCTACACACGCGTTCCAATTATTCACATTGCTTGCAGCCGCTCCACCCACAACGGGCATGAGCCCGGATAGCTCAGTCGGTAGAGCATTAGGCTTTTAACCTAAGGGTCCAGGGTTCGAGTCCCTGTCCGGGCGAAGATTTTTAACGCTTCCGTAATGGCTCGTCTCGTAGCGCTGGTAGCCCTGCCGTAATCAGTGCACAGAGTTCGTTTCCTGTCAACATTCGGCGCAGACCGGTTAGATTTTTCACGATTCGAGGGAAGCTTCAGATACGAGCAGTCGTGGCCGAGTGGTTAAGGCGTCTGACTAGAAATCAGATTCCCTCTGGGAGCGTAGGTTCGAGTCCTACCGACTGCGTCCGTTTTTCTTTTCTTTTTTTCTTTAGGAAGGAGGAGCAGAAAATTTCGCGGTTTGCCTGTCGTTTTGGTACCTCGCCACACCTCACCTCTCACAGTCGTTTATAGCGCCTGTCCTTTTGATAAGGGCGAATTCCAAGCGTCAGCTTTCGCGTCAGCCGAGCAAAGTCGGGACAAGTCGGGACATACTACAGGATGGCCTGCGTGGAGCAACGACGGAAAGAAAACGTTAATTTAACAGCACGTGGCTCACATACTCATACGCAAAAAGTTTCGCCCGTTGCGGTGGCCGGGAATCGAACCCGGATCAACTGCTTGGAAGGCAACTATGCTCACCATTACACCACCACCGCACAGCCGCTGCTCGCAACGCCGCGCTGTGTCGGCTTCCCGCCCGCCGCCAGCGGCCCACGGTGATAGTAGCTGTAGGCGCTTTACGAGGTAGGAGGGTGCATCCACACGCATTCGGGTAGCGCCTCCACGCACGCTGCGTCTTTGGGCAAGACTCGTCGCCGCGGCCGCAACGTTACTCACACGATAGTGATGAGCGGTCGCTATAAGGCAGTGTAGTGGGGGACTCCGCGTGTGTAGCACTTTTTTCGGTCGTATCCGACGTCGCTGGGTGGCAATCCCACTTTCCCTGCAGACAGCTGCTCGGGAATATGCTCGGCAAGCACGGACGGCATCGGACGTCCGCCCCCAACAAGTGCAACTAACAAAATGAGAACAACAACTAAAAAAGTGGTAGGTTGTTCGCCTACCACGCGGGCGGCCCGGCTTCGATTCCCGGCCGATGCATCGTTTTGCTGTTCTCGCTATAATGCCGCCGCGCCGATTGCCCGCTTGAGCTGCGTCAGCCTCAGGAATGTGTAGCAGGATTCGCTGTGAGAAGAACCAAACACGCAGCACGCAAGAGGCCGTACTTGGACGGTCGCGTGCTATTTCTGAACTCTAGCGTCGGCCTGGCCCTACAGGCCGCTGTGTCCAGGTGCCGCAAGGGCGATGTACTGTTACCTCAGGCAGTGCTGCTTTCCGTTGAAAAAGCTGCGGCAGCAGTTTAATCTAGCCAGTCGGGAAAGCACGTGTAGCAACACAGCAGATTCTTGAGAAAGCGCAAACTGTCTATCTCTAATATGTGGGACTTACCAAGTTTCCTGGGACGCTTGTTGCAACGTGCCTCGGTAGCGCAGTAGGTAGCGCGTAAGTCTCATAATCTTAAGGTCGTGAGTTCGATCCTCACCCGGGGCATTTAATTTGCTGTACATCATGGCTGAATTAACGGCGCTGCTGTTGCTAGGGAACGAACTTAATTGTCGTTTGTTATCCCCAAGGAGTCCACGCCTCAGCGTAAAAATGTTTACTTCCAATTATGGCAAGGTACAACTTTGATCTTTCTCCTCCCCTGTTATGAGTAAAATATGATGCAAACAGCAATGAATAGTCAGTTTCGAGCTGTGCGCCATGCCAGTCTGCACGCACAAATACGCTCGCAAACAGAGAGCACCACTGAGTCCGGATTCAGCACGAAATGCGGGAGGAGAGGGAGTAAATCTCACGTTTACCGAGCAAATCCGGTGTGGTCTAGTGGCTAGGATACCTGGCTTTCACCCAGGAGGCCCGGGTTCGATTCCCGGTACCGGAAGAGAAGTTTTTGCGCACACGTCCCTCCATGTTTTGGCCTTCCAACCTTCGTTTGTCGCCCTCCTTCCGGAGCTTCAACCGAACGTAATCGGGGAAAACAGGCACA
Source organism: Schistocerca cancellata (assembly GCF_023864275.1). Lineage (NCBI taxonomy): Eukaryota > Metazoa > Arthropoda > Insecta > Orthoptera > Acrididae > Schistocerca > Schistocerca cancellata. The sequence continues at coordinate 22,930 of NW_026046127.1, forward strand.
AGATGCAATTACTGTCAGCACCGGGATAAAGGCAGAAGAGGCACTAGTCCGCTGTTGGGCTGCTACCAGCGTCAGTGGGAAGTCGGTGAAGTGGCCAGTTGCGCCAGAAGCCAGCAATTACCGTAGTACGCCTACACACGCGTTCCAATTATTCACATTGCTTGCAGCCGCTCCACCCACAACGGGCATGAGCCCGGATAGCTCAGTCGGTAGAGCATTAGGCTTTTAACCTAAGGGTCCAGGGTTCGAGTCCCTGTCCGGGCGAAGATTTTTAACGCTTCCGTAATGGCTCGTCTCGTAGCGCTGGTAGCCCTGCCGTAATCAGTGCACAGAGTTCGTTTCCTGTCAACATTCGGCGCAGACCGGTTAGATTTTTCACGATTCGAGGGAAGCTTCAGATACGAGCAGTCGTGGCCGAGTGGTTAAGGCGTCTGACTAGAAATCAGATTCCCTCTGGGAGCGTAGGTTCGAGTCCTACCGACTGCGTCCGTTTTTCTTTTCTTTTTTTCTTTAGGAAGGAGGAGCAGAAAATTTCGCGGTTTGCCTGTCGTTTTGGTACCTCGCCACACCTCACCTCTCACAGTCGTTTATAGCGCCTGTCCTTTTGATAAGGGCGAATTCCAAGCGTCAGCTTTCGCGTCAGCCGAGCAAAGTCGGGACAAGTCGGGACATACTACAGGATGGCCTGCGTGGAGCAACGACGGAAAGAAAACGTTAATTTAACAGCACGTGGCTCACATACTCATACGCAAAAAGTTTCGCCCGTTGCGGTGGCCGGGAATCGAACCCGGATCAACTGCTTGGAAGGCAACTATGCTCACCATTACACCACCACCGCACAGCCGCTGCTCGCAACGCCGCGCTGTGTCGGCTTCCCGCCCGCCGCCAGCGGCCCACGGTGATAGTAGCTGTAGGCGCTTTACGAGGTAGGAGGGTGCATCCACACGCATTCGGGTAGCGCCTCCACGCACGCTGCGTCTTTGGGCAAGACTCGTCGCCGCGGCCGCAACGTTACTCACACGATAGTGATGAGCGGTCGCTATAAGGCAGTGTAGTGGGGGACTCCGCGTGTGTAGCACTTTTTTCGGTCGTATCCGACGTCGCTGGGTGGCAATCCCACTTTCCCTGCAGACAGCTGCTCGGGAATATGCTCGGCAAGCACGGACGGCATCGGACGTCCGCCCCCAACAAGTGCAACTAACAAAATGAGAACAACAACTAAAAAAGTGGTAGGTTGTTCGCCTACCACGCGGGCGGCCCGGCTTCGATTCCCGGCCGATGCATCGTTTTGCTGTTCTCGCTATAATGCCGCCGCGCCGATTGCCCGCTTGAGCTGCGTCAGCCTCAGGAATGTGTAGCAGGATTCGCTGTGAGAAGAACCAAACACGCAGCACGCAAGAGGCCGTACTTGGACGGTCGCGTGCTATTTCTGAACTCTAGCGTCGGCCTGGCCCTACAGGCCGCTGTGTCCAGGTGCCGCAAGGGCGATGTACTGTTACCTCAGGCAGTGCTGCTTTCCGTTGAAAAAGCTGCGGCAGCAGTTTAATCTAGCCAGTCGGGAAAGCACGTGTAGCAACACAGCAGATTCTTGAGAAAGCGCAAACTGTCTATCTCTAATATGTGGGACTTACCAAGTTTCCTGGGACGCTTGTTGCAACGTGCCTCGGTAGCGCAGTAGGTAGCGCGTAAGTCTCATAATCTTAAGGTCGTGAGTTCGATCCTCACCCGGGGCATTTAATTTGCTGTACATCATGGCTGAATTAACGGCGCTGCTGTTGCTAGGGAACGAACTTAATTGTCGTTTGTTATCCCCAAGGAGTCCACGCCTCAGCGTAAAAATGTTTACTTCCAATTATGGCAAGGTACAACTTTGATCTTTCTCCTCCCCTGTTATGAGTAAAATATGATGCAAACAGCAATGAATAGTCAGTTTCGAGCTGTGCGCCATGCCAGTCTGCACGCACAAATACGCTCGCAAACAGAGAGCACCACTGAGTCCGGATTCAGCACGAAATGCGGGAGGAGAGGGAGTAAATCTCACGTTTACCGAGCAAATCCGGTGTGGTCTAGTGGCTAGGATACCTGGCTTTCACCCAGGAGGCCCGGGTTCGATTCCCGGTACCGGAAGAGAAGTTTTTGCGCACACGTCCCTCCATGTTTTGGCCTTCCAACCTTCGTTTGTCGCCCTCCTTCCGGAGCTTCAACCGAACGTAATCGGGGAAAACAGGCACAAGATGCAATTACTGTCAGCACCGGGATAAAGGCAGAAGAGGCACTAGTCCGCTGTTGGGCTGCTACCAGCGTCAGTGGGAAGTCGGTGAAGTGGCCAGTTGCGCCAGAAGCCAGCAATTACCGTAGTACGCCTACACACGCGTTCCAATTATTCACATTGCTTGCAGCCGCTCCACCCACAACGGGCATGAGCCCGGATAGCTCAGTCGGTAGAGCATTAGGCTTTTAATCTAAGGGTCCAGGGTTCGAGTCCCTGTCCGGGCGAAGATTTTTAACGCTTCCGTAATGGCTCGTCTCGTAGCGCTGGTAGCCCTGCCGTAATCAGTGCACAGAGTTCGTTTCCTGTCAACATTCTGCGCAGACCGGTTAGATTTTTCACGATTCGAGGGAAGCTTCAGATACGAGCAGTCGTGGCCGAGTGGTTAAGGCGTCTGACTAGAAATCAGATTCCCTCTGGGAGCGTAGGTTCGAGTCCTACCGACTGCGTCCGTTTTTCTTTTCTTTTTTTCTTTAGGAAGGAGGAGCAGAAAATTTCGCGGTTTGCCTGTCGTTTTGGTACCTCGCCACACCTCACCTCTCACAGTCGTTTATAGCGCCTGTCCTTTTGATAAGGGCGAATTCCAAGCGTCAGCTTTCGCGTCAGCCGAGCAAAGTCGGGACAAGTCGGGACATACTACAGGATGGCCTGCGTGGAGCAACGACGGAAAGAAAACGTTAATTTAACAGCACGTGGCTCACATACTCATACGCAAAAAGTTTCGCCCGTTGCGGTGGCCGGGAATCGAACCCGGATCAACTGCTTGGAAGGCAACTATGCTCACCATTACACCACCACCGCACAGCCGCTGCTCGCAACGCCGCGCTGTGTCGGCTTCCCGCCCGCCGCCAGCGGCCCACGGTGATAGTAGCTGTAGGCGCTTTACGAGGTAGGAGGGTGCATCCACACGCATTCGGGTAGCGCCTCCACGCACGCTGCGTCTTTGGGCAAGACTCGTCGCCGCGGCCGCAACGTTACTCACACGATAGTGATGAGCGGTCGCTATAAGGCAGTGTAGTGGGGGACTCCGCGTGTGTAGCACTTTTTTCGGTCGTATCCGACGTCGCTGGGTGGCAATCCCACTTTCCCTGCAGACAGCTGCTCGGGAATATGCTCGGCAAGCACGGACGTCATCGGACGTCCGCCCCCAACAAGTGCAACTAACAAAATGAGAACAACAACTAAAAAAGTGGTAGGTTGTTCGCCTACCACGCGGGCGGCCCGGCTTCGATTCCCGGCCGATGCATCGTTTTGCTGTTCTCGCTATAATGCCGCCGCGCCGATTGCCCGCTTGAGCTGCGTCAGCCTCAGGAATGTGTAGCAGGATTCGCTGTGAGAAGAACCAAACACGCAGCACGCAAGAGGCCGTACTTGGACGGTCGCGTGCTATTTCTGAACTCTAGCGTCGGCCTGGCCCTACAGGCCGCTGTGTCCAGGTGCCGCAAGGGCGATGTACTGTTACCTCAGGCAGTGCTGCTTTCCGTTGAAAAAGCTGCGGCAGCAGTTTAATCTAGCCAGTCGGGAAAGCACGTGTAGCAACACAGCAGATTCTTGAGAAAGCGCAAACTGTCTGTCTCTAATATGTGGGACTTACCAAGTTTCCTGGGACGCTTGTTGCAACGTGCCTCGGTAGCGCAGTAGGTAGCGCGTAAGTCTCATAATCTTAAGGTCGTGAGTTCGATCCTCACCCGGGGCATTTAATTTGCTGTACATCATGGCTGAATTAACGGCGCTGCTGTTGCTAGGGAACGAACTTAATTGTCGTTTGTTATCCCCAAGGAGTCCACGCCTCAGCGTAAAAATGTTTACTTCCAATTATGGCAAGGTACAACTTTGATCTTTCTCCTCCCCTGTTATGAGTAAAATATGATGCAAACAGCAATGAATAGTCAGTTTCGAGCTGTGCGCCATGCCAGTCTGCACGCACAAATACGCTCGCAAACAGAGAGCACCACTGAGTCCGGATTCAGCACGAAATGCGGGAGGAGAGGGAGTAAATCTCACGTTTACCGAGCAAATCCGGTGTGGTCTAGTGGCTAGGATACCTGGCTTTCACCCAGGAGGCCCGGGTTCGATTCCCGGTACCGGAAGAGAAGTTTTTGCGCACACGTCCCTCCATGTTTTGGCCTTCCAACCTTCGTTTGTCGCCCTCCTTCCGGAGCTTCAACCGAACGTAATCGGGGAAAACAGGCACAAGATGCAATTACTGTCAGCACCGGGATAAAGGCAGAAGAGGCACTAGTCCGCTGTTGGGCTGCTACCAGCGTCAGTGGGAAGTCGGTGAAGTGGCCAGTTGCGCCAGAAGCCAGCAATTACCGTAGTACGCCTACACACGCGTTCCAATTATTCACATTGCTTGCAGCCGCTCCACCCACAACGGGCATGAGCCCGGATAGCTCAGTCGGTAGAGCATTAGGCTTTTAACCTAAGGGTCCAGGGTTCGAGTCCCTGTCCGGGCGAAGATTTTTAACGCTTCCGTAATGGCTCGTCTCGTAGCGCTGGTAGCCCTGCCGTAATCAGTGCACAGAGTTCGTTTCCTGTCAACATTCGGCGCAGACCGGTTAGATTTTTCACGATTCGAGGGAAGCTTCAGATACGAGCAGTCGTGGCCGAGTGGTTAAGGCGTCTGACTAGAAATCAGATTCCCTCTGGGAGCGTAGGTTCGAGTCCTACCGACTGCGTCCGTTTTTCTTTTCTTTTTTTCTTTAGGAAGGAGGAGCAGAAAATTTCGCGGTTTGCCTGTCGTTTTGGTACCTCGCCACACCTCACCTCTCACAGTCGTTTATAGCGCCTGTCCTTTTGATAAGGGCGAATTCCAAGCGTCAGCTTTCGCGTCAGCCGAGCAAAGTCGGGACAAGTCGGGACATACTACAGGATGGCCTGCGTGGAGCAACGACGGAAAGAAAACGTTAATTTAACAGCACGTGGCTCACATACTCATACGCAAAAAGTTTCGCCCGTTGCGGTGGCCGGGAATCGAACCCGGATCAACTGCTTGGAAGGCAACTATGCTCACCATTACACCACCACCGCACAGCCGCTGCTCGCAACGCCGCGCTGTGTCGGCTTCCCGCCCGCCGCCAGCGGCCCACGGTGATAGTAGCTGTAGGCGCTTTACGAGGTAGGAGGGTGCATCCACACGCATTCGGGTAGCGCCTCCACGCACGCTGCGTCTTTGGGCAAGACTCGTCGCCGCGGCCGCAACGTTACTCACACGATAGTGATGAGCGGTCGCTATAAGGCAGTGTAGTGGGGGACTCCGCGTGTGTAGCACTTTTTTCGGTCGTATCCGACGTCGCTGGGTGGCAATCCCACTTTCCCTGCAGACAGCTGCTCGGGAATATGCTCGGCAAGCACGGACGGCATCGGACGTCCGCCCCCAACAAGTGCAACTAACAAAATGAGAACAACAACTAAAAAAGTGGTAGGTTGTTCGCCTACCACGCGGGCGGCCCGGCTTCGATTCCCGGCCGATGCATCGTTTTGCTGTTCTCGCTATAATGCCGCCGCGCCGATTGCCCGCTTGAGCTGCGTCAGCCTCAGGAATGTGTAGCAGGATTCGCTGTGAGAAGAACCAAACACGCAGCACGCAAGAGGCCGTACTTGGACGGTCGCGTGCTATTTCTGAACTCTAGCGTCGGCCTGGCCCTACAGGCCGCTGTGTCCAGGTGCCGCAAGGGCGATGTACTGTTACCTCAGGCAGTGCTGCTTTCCGTTGAAAAAGCTGCGGCAGCAGTTTAATCTAGCCAGTCGGGAAAGCACGTGTAGCAACACAGCAGATTCTTGAGAAAGCGCAAACTGTCTGTCTCTAATATGTGGGACTTACCAAGTTTCCTGGGACGCTTGTTGCAACGTGCCTCGGTAGCGCAGTAGGTAGCGCGTAAGTCTCATAATCTTAAGGTCGTGAGTTCGATCCTCACCCGGGGCATTTAATTTGCTGTACATCATGGCTGAATTAACGGCGCTGCTGTTGCTAGGGAACGAACTTAATTGTCGTTTGTTATCCCCAAGGAGTCCACGCCTCAGCGTAAAAATGTTTACTTCCAATTATGGCAAGGTACAACTTTGATCTTTCTCCTCCCCTGTTATGAGTAAAATATGATGCAAACAGCAATGAATAGTCAGTTTCGAGCTGTGCGCCATGCCAGTCTGCACGCACAAATACGCTCGCAAACAGAGAGCACCACTGAGTCCGGATTCAGCACGAAATGCGGGAGGAGAGGGAGTAAATCTCACGTTTACCGAGCAAATCCGGTGTGGTCTAGTGGCTAGGATACCTGGCTTTCACCCAGGAGGCCCGGGTTCGATTCCCGGTACCGGAAGAGAAGTTTTTGCGCACACGTCCCTCCATGTTTTGGCCTTCCAACCTTCGTTTGTCGCCCTCCTTCCGGAGCTTCAACCGAACGTAATCGGGGAAAACAGGCACAAGATGCAATTACTGTCAGCACCGGGATAAAGGCAGAAGAGGCACTAGTCCGCTGTTGGCTGCTACCAGCGTCAGTGGAAGTCGGTGAAGTGGCCAGTTGCGCCAGAAGCCAGCAATTACCGTAGTACGCCTACACACGCGTTCCAATTATTCACATTGCTTGCAGCCGCTCCACCCACAACGGGCATGAGCCCGGATAGCTCAGTCGGTAGAGCATTAGGCTTTTAATCTAAGGGTCCAGGGTTCGAGTCCCTGTCCGGGCGAAGATTTTTAACGCTTCCGTAATGGCTCGTCTCGTAGCGCTGGTAGCCCTGCCGTAATCAGTGCACAGAGTTCGTTTCCTGTCAACATTCTGCGCAGACCGGTTAGATTTTTCACGATTCGAGGGAAGCTTCAGATACGAGCAGTCGTGGCCGAGTGGTTAAGGCGTCTGACTAGAAATCAGATTCCCTCTGGGAGCGTAGGTTCGAGTCCTACCGACTGCGTCCGTTTTTCTTTTCTTTTTTTCTTTAGGAAGGAGGAGCAGAAAATTTCGCGGTTTGCCTGTCGTTTTGGTACCTCGCCACACCTCACCTCTCACAGTCGTTTTATAGCGCCTGTCCTTTTGATAAGGGCGAATTCCAAGCGTCAGCTTTCGCGTCAGCCGAGCAAAGTCGGGACAAGTCGGGACATACTACAGGATGGCCTGCGTGGAGCAACGACGGAAAGAAAACGTTAATTTAACAGCACGTGGCTCACATACTCATACGCAAAAAGTTTCGCCCGTTGCGGTGGCCGGGAATCGAACCCGGATCAACTGCTTGGAAGGCAACTATGCTCACCATTACACCACCACCGCACAGCCGCTGCTCGCAACGCCGCGCTGTGTCGGCTTCCCGCCCGCCGCCAGCGGCCCACGGTGATAGTAGCTGTAGGCGCTTTACGAGGTAGGAGGGTGCATCCACACGCATTCGGGTAGCGCCTCCACGCACGCTGCGTCTTTGGGCAAGACTCGTCGCCGCGGCCGCAACGTTACTCACACGATAGTGATGAGCGGTCGCTATAAGGCAGTGTAGTGGGGGACTCCGCGTGTGTAGCACTTTTTTCGGTCGTATCCGACGTCGCTGGGTGGCAATCCCACTTTCCCTGCAGACAGCTGCTCGGGAATATGCTCGGCAAGCACGGACGTCATCGGACGTCCGCCCCCAACAAGTGCAACTAACAAAATGAGAACAACAACTAAAAAAGTGGTAGGTTGTTCGCCTACCACGCGGGCGGCCCGGCTTCGATTCCCGGCCGATGCATCGTTTTGCTGTTCTCGCTATAATGCCGCCGCGCCGATTGCCCGCTTGAGCTGCGTCAGCCTCAGGAATGTGTAGCAGGATTCGCTGTGAGAAGAACCAAACACGCAGCACGCAAGAGGCCGTACTTGGACGGTCGCGTGCTATTTCTGAACTCTAGCGTCGGCCTGGCCCTACAGGCCGCTGTGTCCAGGTGCCGCAAGGGCGATGTACTGTTACCTCAGGCAGTGCTGCTTTCCGTTGAAAAAGCTGCGGCAGCAGTTTAATCTAGCCAGTCGGGAAAGCACGTGTAGCAACACAGCAGATTCTTGAGAAAGCGCAAACTGTCTGTCTCTAATATGTGGGACTTACCAAGTTTCCTGGGACGCTTGTTGCAACGTGCCTCGGTAGCGCAGTAGGTAGCGCGTAAGTCTCATAATCTTAAGGTCGTGAGTTCGATCCTCACCCGGGGCATTTAATTTGCTGTACATCATGGCTGAATTAACGGCGCTGCTGTTGCTAGGGAACGAACTTAATTGTCGTTTGTTATCCCCAAGGAGTCCACGCCTCAGCGTAAAAATGTTTACTTCCAATTATGGCAAGGTACAACTTTGATCTTTCTCCTCCCCTGTTATGAGTAAAATATGATGCAAACAGCAATGAATAGTCAGTTTCGAGCTGTGCGCCATGCCAGTC